>NC_088710.1:16447376-16747376 GCF_963576615.1 Watersipora subatra | reverse complement strand
AAAAGAGCGTTAAAAAATGCGAAATTATAAAAATTAAAATTCCCCCCTTTAAAATGTCAAATTCCCCCCTTGGGGGGAATTACCCCCAGGTTGGGAACCACTGGGCTAGACCAAACTTTGACCAAATCGAGCAAGCATAACCAAAATTATCGCTAAGGCCAAACCAATAAGAAACCCTTTGACCAAAAGGTCAGGCGCATAATCCATAAGAAAGGAAAGGAAATCTAAATTAAATTTTAGAATAATTGAGTGAAAGGGAATGTTTTAAACATTAAAAAATGAACACAATTAGATAAACTTCAATAAGAAATGATAAAATAAACTCAATTCAAAAACAATTTAGAGACTTGAACGCATACTATCACTATCAGACTAGTATCTATCATGTAAATCATTTTATTTGTAATTTAACACTACCGTTTGAGGGATTACAATTCTGTGGTAAAACAGTGAAACAGCTGGTTCTGCTATCTTTAAGGCGCAATCATCAGTTAAACATTTAAGTGTAGAGGTTCTTAAGAAGGTGATAAGTCCATACCTAAAATCGAATAGATCAATGTTAAGTGAAGGACTGGATGATACCATAGGTTCAGAACTGTTTGAGGTCGAACTTGGTCATGGAATTTATAATTACTGTATAGTTAGGTTGCTCTCTTTCGTCAGCTTTGGCTCCCGTGTACAGCAATAAATTATAAATTTTATCCATATTACAGCCAAATATAGAGTCAGCTAGTGGCTGGCTAAACACCTAACACTTAATACTGAAATATCCAACATGCCCAATATAATTTACTGAAACTTAACAAAGCGGTGTATCTTATTTTGATTTTAAGGTTGCTCTTTTAAGTGATGCAATTGTTTTGAAGTTTAAATAATAATTTTCTCTGTTTTTTAAAACAGACACTTGCTGAGATTTTCTGTTATTATTGCTTTGGTACAGTGCTTCTCAAATAGTGCAGCGTCCCCCTCTCCAGGAGGTCTCGAGGCTCTTTTAAAGATGGCACAATTAACCTCGACGAACATGTTTTTTTATTTTGGTTTTTGACTGTCCTAGAATATAGCGCAATTACGCCTATAATACACTAACGGGCTGTGACTCTTTCATTGTCAGGTTGTGCGCGGGGAGCATTAGCTCTGTGGTGTAGAAGTTGCGATAGCACTAAACATGCACTTCGCCAACACAGCGCAGAGCGAGGGTATGAACTATAATAATCAAAGCCTCAAGTGACACCATAAAAAGTACCGTACTTTTCGGACTATTGGCCACTACTTTTTTCTAATGGTTTGAGCCATGCGGCTTATATAAGAGTGCGGCTATTCTATGGCTTTTTCTTTCACCGATAGGGCGCATTAACCAAACAATACAAAACAATGCTTATCGGTACTGTTCCGCTAGGCACTACGGTAAAAAGCGTCAGTAATAAGAAACAGTGCCCAATGGCCTTTCCGTTTTAAACAGCAAAGTTGCTGCCGCGTTGAAAAGCTCCGTCCTGAGTTCTGCGGCCTATACAAAAGTGCGACCTATGTGTTGTTTTATTATTGTTTTTTGAAAAATAAAGCAGATGAGGCTTATATAGAGATGTGGTTTATAGTCCAAAAAGTACGGTATTTAACAAGGATGAGAAGACAGGCAGAAAAAGACTGAGACAAAAAGACTAATATAAGTATTCTGAAAACGAAGATATGGAAACATGACAAAGCACACGTAGCGCTTGTCTCATTGTGACTACGGTGAAAGACAAGAAAAGGCCGGTAATGAAGGACAACCTTTGTTTTCCTGTGTCTAAACTTAAGACTTCAGTAAAAAACATTACACTCTAATCCACCTGATATGCTGCTTGAGGCTTTTTCAGCGAAAATGAGCTGAATATAGCCAACAATCATCATGCTTTGTGAATGCTATTTTAGCAAACCAGCGAGCAACATTAGCCTCATATAAGGGGGCTTACCTAATGGCTGATACTGCCTGTTTATTACACATGGTTTCTGTCATCCTGGATGACACAAATGATGCAAGGATAAAAATAATCCGCCCGTCCAATGACACTATCGCCAGACGTATTATGACATCGCAACGATTTTAAAGAACAGCTGGCATATAAACTCAAAAACAAGCTTTTTGCCTTACAATTTGATATAACAACTGACGGCAACAAAGACTGTTTGAGAAGCTACTTTTTTTAATAAATCAAAGACAAGCCATAGCTGAATAGCTTTTTGAGTGAGAATAGACTAAATTTGTATGATTGTATTGATGTTTGCAGTGATGATGCGCAGACCATGACAGGAATGATAAAGAGACTTCCTACTCTCATCAAGAAAACCTCACCTAAAGCTAACTGGAAACATTGGGCTATACAAAGGGAAGCATTGGCATCGAAACACATCTTTTTTGAATTGTATGAAGTTGTGAATGGCATTGTAATTGTACCGAATTTAATAAAGACCAGATCACTAAAACAAGGCTATCTATGCGATGGGGCTGAACATTAAACCGTAACTGCCATGTACATCTTTTATCATATTTTCCAGGTAAATCAGACACGCTGATTCCAAATTTGTACTCAAAATAAAGACTGAGTCACTTACTTTCAAAGTAATGAAGGCTTTTTACAGCACTTTAATATCGGTCTCGAAAACAACACAATCGGCACAAGCTCCGCCCATGAATATGTGACATACGCTAGCTTTTTAGGAATGGAAGTTAGGGATGTTTAGTCTGATTTAGAATAATATAGATTGTTGTTTTAAAACTCATCATTGTCTAAAAATCAGCCTTCAAAATCATATCAGTCTCTTATGAAAGGTATATAAATTATTTAAAATTCCTCATAGCTTGTTACAGGATGTTTAACAGGCTGAATGCCAAAAGAAATGAGCTCAGAAAAGCGTGATTTTATGACAAGCTAGCGTTGTTAGCGCGCTTTTTGAGTTCACTTTTAAGTATGCAATATTAAATAGCTTATCTACCTTTCAGAAAAGACTGAGACCATTTGAAGGCTGAATTTAGACAATAATGGGTTTTAAGATGCCCATCTCTATCATTCTAAATCGAACTGAACATCCCTAACTTGTTCCTAAAAAGCTGGCATGGGTGACATATTTATGGGCGGAGCTTATTGTGCCGATTGTGTTGTTTTTGAGATGGATATTGAAATGCTTTAGAAAAGCCTTCATGACTTTGAAAGTTAGTGGACCAATCTTTATTTTGAGTACGAAATCAGAATCGGCGTGTCTGCTTTTTACCTAGAAAATACGATAAAAGTTGTACGTGGAAGTTATGGTTTAAACTTTGCTGCTTTTCAGTATAGCAAGATGGCTGTCATAAAACAGTATTGTCTGGAGTTTATGAGCTCAAAGAGGAAAAGTAAGAATGCTTTTGGAGTAGAATCACAAGTATGAAGTTGCAGAAAGGTTTTGTGATGAGAATGCTCTGATGGAGCTGGCCTTTCCACGAGTAAGATATTTGAAAAGCCTAATAAACAAAATATGCAGCTTCAAGAAAAAGATCAACATTTCCCTGAGGTTACGGACAAGATCAGTTCTTTCACTCGATCGCCTGCAATGTGGGACGGGGGCTTGGAAGGAAGTACTGAGTCATATGAGAACCTGCAGGAACTTGATGACAATACTGAGTGTGATGACACCTCTAGTGATTCCATATTTGAAGTGGAATATTTCAACATTGAAGAAGGGGGTTCTTGACATTACAAAGAACTTCCCCAAAGACAGTGTCCAGTATGATGGGTGAGAGATCCTTTCAATGCGCCAACTTCAACTGGTTTCAGCTCAGCATAGAAAAAACAGTTCATTGACATCACATCTGATCCTACATTGAGTAAGTATCATATTCTAGACACCGGGTGAATTATGACTGAATGTGGAGAGGCAATATCCACTCCTTCGACAAAAGCTATTCACATTCTTCTATTAGCAACTTCTTGTGTGAGACTGGCTTCTCTGCTGTTGCTGGTCTGAAGAGCAAACAGAGGTCCCGCCTACACATTGTGTAGGAGCTGAGAGTTGCTGTGTTCTGCTTCAAATTCAGCTTTGAAAAGCTGTGCATTGCAAAATTTGCTCATAGCAGCCATTGATTTAGACCTCATGTTTGATTAAAAAATCAGCAAAAATTATCTTATATATTTTTGTATTGCAGATTAAAGGTTTTTATATTGTGAGTTAATTTTGCTGATCAGTTTGAATACATTATTTCTTGATTTCATGTATTTTTATTTTTCAGTAACATATGGTTTGACACCATCAAAAATGTTTATAGTTCAATTAAGAATTTAATTTTATTTTCAGTTTCAGCAATGATATACAGCCCCCCAAGAATAGCCGACGGCTATCATATGGGCGGGGTTTAATGATGAAGCTCTGTTATTGTGCTAGCTCTGGATTGTGCTAGCCTGGGTTTCAGAGCAAACACAACTCTCGCGGGGCGGTCGCGTTGCCTTGTTAGGTTTTAAAAAACATGACTCGCTGTTATCGTTTCATCAGCTCATTCAGTCAGTAGGCCCGGCGGTTCACAATAGCAAACCTTGAATTTCTACAATGTAAGGGTGATACCTAACCAAAATAATAGATCCATGCAAAATAAAACATTTCCAATTACCTACTTTCAGTAATTATAAAATTTGTAAAGGTCGTAGTATATGCTTAAAGTTGAATATAGTTAACCGAACAACGGCATTTTTTTCTAGTTTTTGATTAATATTTTGCAACCCCTAATATAAAATGACAGTCTTTCATCGTTTTCCCATTGTTTTACCTGGCCATTACGATGGGACAGCAGGCAAAGCTGTGCAGTGTAGTTTTCATACTCAAAATCTAAATGCAAAACCGAATTTGAGCTATTTTACGATTGTGACTATTAATATCACGAATGCTTGTGAATGGCAACTGACTGATCATAACGGTGACAATGTTGGGATACTATATTTATTTGACAACAAAATGAATTCAACAGCTAAGTAAAATAACCACATAATATTTGTAAATTTACAAGGCGCTTCATTCAGCATATCTGTTTGTTCGGGTGCCGTGTTCGGGTTAATCCCAACAGAGCTCCATCATTAAACCCCGCCCATATGAGCGCCGTCGGCTATCCTTGGGGGGCTGTATATCATTGGTTTCAGATACACTTAAAATATTTTTTGTTTTATTTTTTTTCTTTCTTTTTAATGTTAATAAGGATAAATTGTTAAGCAGATGTCCGTGTAATAAATTTACAGAGGAATGATACTATTGCAGTGAAATTTTTTTCTTCCTAGGAGATAGGTGGAAAGGTGCTGCACGAGAAAAAATAATTGCGAAGCACTGTTCTAGCATAAATTAATAGCTGTCATTTTTTTCAAGGTATTTTAATTAATTATTCCAAGTTTTCCCAAGTAAGGCATATTTCTACTTCTCTAACACTCAAAGTACAGAAATACAAGTACTTTATATTTTAAGCAGTCACACAGACTCCGAACGCACATTGCAAAATATCTTTCTATTAAACACTTAACAATGTAACAGCAGGCTGTGATTTTAAGGGCTAGTAATTAATACTAACAGGTAGAAGAGACTACAAATTTTTAAATTACAGTGGAACTCCCGCCATATGACATTAATTTGTTCTGGTGTCGGCATCGCAAGGCGAAAATGTCATATAGAGGGGTATAATAGTAATGATAATAATAATGAGACCGCCTGGTAATTTCATAATAATCCTTTCATTTATGGCATAAACTCCCTTTCCTATAATCTCAGATCATACATATTACACTTATTTGAAAAGCAAATGTTCTAGATATTCTGTCTCCCACCAAAGTTGCACTCTAGTAACAAAATCAGTTTAATGGGCACCCATTATATCCTATCAAGTCAGTCTAGGCTTATGATGTCATACCAAATACTAGGATGATAGAAATACTCTAAAGGAACTTAAAAACACCACCAATTAACTTTTATAGAGCTATGTTCTAAATTTATGTCAAATTAAGTTGCGTTTTCAACAAATTTAAACATTGTTTTGGATTTTTGTACCGCTTTGTGTCAAAAATTCCATACTGTACCCAAATCAAACTAATAAAGCAAATATCAGTTAGTTTTACATAATATTCTTATCCAGTATATTATGAGCTTTCCATTGATGTGCATCTTGTCATATTTCACATAATATCGACAGAACAATATATGAATTAACGACAAAAAATCTGTTTATTTCAAGTGGTCTCATAATTACGATAACACTGAATCGTAATTATGTGATAAGGGGACAAAAAAACATAGTGTTCTTCCTCTTGAAAACTGATGTCTCGTCCTCTCAGTCATGACATTCTGTAAAACAAGAATGCCATGACCCGGGGTACACTGTACATATACCAAATTTGTTTGTATATTTTTGCTTTTGCAAGGCAAGTTACAAGAGAGTGAGCAATACTGAGTTATTCCAATTAATGCCATACTTTCGGACATAACTTTAATCTTACTAATCAAATTTAATAATATTAACATGAATGTGTGTCATTATGTTGTGCCATCACTATGTGAAGCATTTAATATTAGTAATATTTAAGTGTGAAATTCCTCAACCCCAACTATTACTATTCTCAAATACGAAGCACATAATACGTTTATGCTAAATGATTGTTGGAACATCTATAGTAGTCACATATGAAAGATTATTGCAATAAAGTATAGGCTAAACATCAGCATAAAGTGCTCGATACTAAAGTTGAGCTTGCTATAAATATGGTAAGAAATTTATTAATATTTGACTAAGCATAAAAATTATTAAAAGTTTCATATTATACTGTACAAACGGTAACACTCACCAGATACAATGCTTAGTGTGGATTATACATGAAATTCTGCATTAGCTGGTAAACTGAATGGAAGCTCAGGTATTAAAAGCTAGATGGATGGGGTCTATTATGTGATGCTATTTCCTAAAAGATGTTTCTTAGAATGTCTACGCATAGATATTAGTTCACTTCGTCTGTTTAGAGTTGCCTTCTTGGATTTGTAAATGATAAAATATTTTTCCAAAGTACATAACTTGCAATTTCCGCTGTTTTTAGAGTAAGGCTTGGCGTGTGATAAAATTTTGCAGGTTATGTGGTAGTCAGTGCTGCTTTTTTTGAGGTCCCATATGTAGCTGCTTAGCTCGGTAGAGTGGCGTTTAGATATGTCCTTGAATGTCAATTTGTGATGGTTATATCTCGTTTTGAAGCAGTTTTTGGTGAGCCCTACATATGTGGCTACAGGTTTTTTGTTATCGGTGGTTGTTACGCTTGTCTGGTATATCACTGATTTTGCTAGGCAATTGTCTGGTAATGGGCAGGTGTTCTTATTTCTGCACTTGCAGCCAGGATTAGTTGTTTCTTGATTGTTAAGTGATAGTGGCTTCTGATTGTGAGAGTTGATAGCCTGTTGCACATTGTTTATGCAGCTATAGCTTAATTTTATAACATTTCTGTTAAAGATTTTGTGTAGCTTGTGGTCAGTGGAAAGTTCTTCATCAATTAATTTGAAGAAAGTTTTCCTGATGTTAGTGTGAACGGTGTTGCTGTAAGGGGGGTTATACCAGATTGTGTTTCTCTTTCTTTGTCTATTTCTTGCTTTTAGTCGTTGAGCTCTAGTTGAGGGGAATTCTAGCTTGTGTTGGTATCCGCTCTTTGCTAATGCTTCCTGATAAATAGGCGCAGATTTGCTGAATGCATTTTCATCTGATGAAATTTCTGAGAGTCTTTTGTTAATTGCCAGTGGTATATTTTTAATGATGTTAGGCGGGTGGTTAGAATCTTTGTGAACATAGGTAATGGTGGTGTTTGAGGTCCCATATGTAGCTAAGCAGCTACATATAGGACCTCAAAAAAGCAGTACCAACTACCACATCACCTGGAAAATTTTATCACACGCAAAGTCTTACTCTAAAAACAGTGGAAATTGCAAGATATGTACTTTGGAAAATTACTTTATCATTTAAAAACGCGAGAAGGCAACTCTAAACAAACGAAGTGAACTAACATCAAGGTGTAGACATTCTACGAAACATCTTTTACGAAATAGTGCTACATAATGGACTCCATCCATCTAGCTGTTAATACCTGAGCTTCTATTTCAGTTTACCAGCTAATGCAGAATTTCATGTATAATTATAGTCCTCACTAAGCATTTTATCTGGTGAGTGTTACCGTTTGTATAATATGAAACTTTCAGTAATTTTTATGCTTAGTCAAATCTTAATAAATTCATTACCAAATTAAAAGATTATTGCATTGTTTTAATTTTACTAGTAATATTTTAATAATATATCTTTAAAAAAATCACAATAGCAGCAACCTAAATGAAGTATTTGACAGTTTAAGGTAAATTCAAATGTTCAAAGGATTGTTAGTAACACTAACAATAGAACAACATTAAAATCATAACAGCAAATATTTAACCTACATGCATTTTTTGTTCCAAGGTATAATAATTGCCAAATGCTTGTATTACATTCATGAAAGGTTTCACTCAAACATTACAAGGAGAATACTTGCATTTTATTGTCACATGCATTCACCAGTTCAGCAAAGAATGTTTCAATCTCCGAGGTAGTAATTGCAGTTGTTGTTCTCAGTTCAGCAGCTCTTGAATCTACAAGTAGATATAACGGTATACAGATACTGCTATAAGCATTTTTATTCTAACTATTTCACGTTCTTTCTAAGCCTTGCCAAGATAGACGCCATGTGAAACTGATATGGCAAGATATGGAACTGCTGTCTGCAAAGACAAAAAAAAATTGGTAAAGCCAAAAGTTTTGCTTTTACTTCTTATCATCAGCGCGCTCCGACTTAGTAGATTGGAGATGGTCTATTTAATTTTAATCTTCTATCTTGCTTGAACTGCACCATTGTTTGGTCATTAATTCTTTTAGTATGGTGTGACTGTGATAATACAACCCAACTACGGTATCACAATTAATATAGCGACTCGGCACTAATTTAAGCAACTATCACTGATTAGTTAACTGCTCTATTGTTATAGCATATGATAAGTAGCCATTGGCAGTTTTTCAAGCTTTAACAGATCAGTTTTTATTAGATTCTGGTAATACGAATTAAAAACATTACATAAATAAAGAAGAGCAAAATGAAAGGGGACTACACAAAAATGTTTTTTGACATCTGACACACTCGTAATCTGTTTTGCGTGCACTTGTTACATATATCTTATATCTATTTAAACATTTCTCAAAGTATGTAGATCTGCCTGTCTGCATTCCAGCTATAACTATTAAAATCTTGAAATAAAGAATTCGTACCGAAGAAGAATTGATCTCGGACCCTCTCGTTCAACAGTGCGACGCTGTACCAATTAGGCACCAGAGATTGATTTGTTCGCTAGCTGATATATGTCGCTATTTGGGAGCAAATACCCACCGGCGAATGCGTAACGTCACTTAGACGAATAGCTCTCATTAGTAAGTGTACGCAAATTTTCCATTGGCATTGTGCCAGGCTAATAGCAAGTGGCAGGCAACTCTCATTACTTCTCATTGTTTATAAGCTGATTTTTATAACATGGGCAATGCCGGGTAGCGCAAATAGTATATATATATATACATGCATATATATGTATATGTATGTATATATGTATATACATAGAAATATCAGTTTTTGTCTGTCTTTTGTCTTCATCTGTCCAATCAAAGCGATAGTTTTAGGCATGAAAAATCTGATTCACAAATGATTTGAATTTGGAACCTCTAGGTCTACAGACAGCGAGTCAGCCCATTAAACGACATATCCAACTGGCCATAGCGGTTAATAGTAGAGCACATACTCATTACATTGGATAAAATAGGCACGCTTAACGCACTTAAAAAAACACTATTATATTATTACACATGGTTAATAGCTAGCATGCTTGATCATTACGTGTAACGTAATCATTAATAGGCTAGCTTCACACACAGCTTGTGCTATAATAGTAATGGTTTAGACTAGCTTAAACAATAACTGCCACAATTCCCTAAAGATAAATTTCAAATAGGTAGCAAATCGACTATGCTAATCACTACGGTTACACTATATTTCATATTTATTGCCCAATAAAAAATTGCAAACAGTTTTGAGATTAATTTGCATTTTTTCTTCAAAACGATGTCATTTGAAGGCGTTGGCTGTATAGTGCAAATCGATAATTTTTTGGGGGTAACCTAGCTTACGATTGACCCCAATAACAACGATAGCTTGTGATAAGATCGCGGCTTTTTGAGCTGATTTTTCTCGGCGTTCAGCCTATTAAACCTCCTGTAATAAGCTACAAGCAATGTTAAATAGCTTATTTACCTTTCAGAAAATACTGAGATTATTTTGAAGGCTGAATTTAGAGAATAATGGGTTTTAAGACACCCATCTCTATAATTCTAGATTGGACTAAACATCCCCAACAGTAAAACCATACAACAGCAAAAAATACAATGTTATAGCAATGCGTATACAACAAATTACAGAACATTTCATGCAAAATATGAACAGAAATAAATTAAGGGTAAACTCATGTAACATTGACTATGCTATCACTGTTCATTTCAAGGTTTGATCAATAATGCTATCAACATTAAAAAGCCAGAAGCCTCTGTTCTACCTCTCGATATACCTTCTAGTCAAGTTTAAATTTTGGAACTAGGATTGTGATTTTCAGGGTATTCATTGGATCAGCTGCAAATATGGAAAAGAATTTATAACTTTAGAAATTTTTTTCGCCTCCAACAATGCAATGACGTTCTGATACCAGGCAATACCGGATATAATATATGAGCGGACGTTTCACATGCCAAATATCAGTAGATTGAATTGATTTTTTGCTGATAACTCAACATCCGATAAGCGTAGGTTCGCAAGATGTGATTACGTCCTCATCGTATCTCTCATTCAAATTTTCAATATGCATTCAGAAAAATATGCTCTAAATGTTCTTCAACATCTGTACTTTGCGATGAGACCTCTAAAAGCCGATTGTGATTGGTTTCCATCAACTTTAATACCATTACTTTCACTCAATTTTTTTTATCTATTTTTCCACAAAAAAGTTAATTGTTAAACAGACCCCGCCAGTTTAACATTATTGTTTTCATATCCTTAAATCCAAAGTCTGTGCAAAAATTACATGAGCAGGCTATGCATTAAAAATTGTAGCTGATAGCGTGTGAACATAACTTTGTGCAGCGGGACAAAAGAGGCAAACCTAGGTTGAATCTTTGCACACTTCCGAACACAAAAAAATGTAAATTTGAAGTGCAAAATGACCTGTAGATGCTCTTAGAAAACTACTGATACCAACACACAATTTGATACAACATTAATATATAGAATACGAGTACATGTTATATTGGATATAAGATGTATTGATTGAGCTTGAGCCAATGTTAGAAATTTTACCAGGCAAGATCCCCTCCCAGATTGTACGAGTTTTGTATTTTTTGCCCAACAACAGCTCTTTTCCCATCTTCCTGATTTTGCAGATTAAACATCCTGTATGCGACAGAGAACCTAAAATGGATGGAGTTGTAAAGCTTTTTTCATTTTAATACTCATTAACATTCTGCGTGCATTTGTTTTATCACAAAAGATATAGGTAATGATACTTAATTCATCATATTCCAAAACAGAAAAAATTGACATAGAGAAAAAAAACACAAATTTATAGGATGTGTTTTTTTAGATTTTGCTCAGTTTTGTAGAGGTTTTACGGTAACTCTTTTAATTTGTGGGCTGTACCATAACTGCAGTACTTTTCTCCTTTTTATGATCAATCTCACTGGTTTTGTAGACCGTCATTGCAATAATTTTACAAGTTGATGAGAACTGCACATTGTTGACATTTATTTACAACGATTTGCTTATTTTTTCTACACAGCAGTCTGTTCTGCAAAGTAAAACTAATTACAAATACATGTACTTCGTACGCCTACAATAAGGCAAAACAACCAAATCTTTTACTATAAAAAGCCGTTCTACCTTTTTGTCATAAATCTGTAAGTTTATGTCCATATGCCTTCAAGTTTATATGAACAATTGGGTAGATATTCCATTCTCTTTTTTGTCACACATTTAACGATCTATTACGACAAACTAAAATGTCACGAAAGTTATATATACTAGATATAATGCTAAAAGTACGACACTTGTTCTTCCGCAAGTGTAGCAAGATAAACTAAGGTTCAAATCAAATTTGAAAACTTTAGAATTGACACCTTGCGTTATATGAAATTCTTTACGTAATATGAAGCAAAAATTTCACATAAATTTGTTAAGTTATCTGGAATTTACGTTATGACGTTATTGATGCTCCTATAACGTTATAGGAGGTATACGGTATAGGAGCATCTACTGTAATTGGAATAGCATCAATTTATATACGTCTATTAAGATGAGTTCAAGCGATAAACACACGCTAAATGGTGGAGTGCGTATATTTTCGTAAAAAGCTATTAAAATATAGAACAGTATTATCCATAACTGTTCATTTATGATAAAGGTTTAAGATAATGATCAATTTGACCCTTCCAAAAAAAGAAAATTAGACAAAGCAAAAACAGTCTAGTGTGTTCATAGGAGAGCAGTCCGAGATTATTGGAAATATCATGTATTAATCAAATTAAAACCAAATTAAAACCAATATATAATTTTCTGTGACACCTATAGCTCCAAGGCTCCATGACCCTCAATATGTGGATTAGTCACACCTATAGCTCTGTGTAACATTTTTCCCCAAACTACGCAGAGTCTCAATACAAATAAAACTCTGACAACCATGGATAAACCATAAACCTAGTAGTTGAATAGAATGTGTATATACAAAACTAATAACAACTGAGTCTAAAGCACGCTTCAACATTTGAGCATATTTTCAACAAAGTGCCCGACATTATTATTGCAAAAAATGACATTCTTGCGTCACAAAGCCTAGAACTATGATCCAATTTGCATTAAAAATTGAATGACTAATAAGGCTACACAAGGTGCGAAGTAAAAATTTTACAAAACTTACTAATAAGGTTTTCATATTTTGATTTACATTCAAAATTCAAACCAATTGGAAATTTGCATCCCTCGTTTTATTCTTTATGCAATAGTATGTTCAAATGTTGATGGACTGAACATTTTTCATGGAATCTAGGCAATTTTTCATACAGCAGCATATAACAGACAGATTTAAACTGTCAGTTGCCATATTTCTATGAGTTGAAAATTCGAGACTAGATGTGCTGTTTTATAATAATTAAACCAATTTAATTAAAAAACCTACATGTAAATGCAATAACAGTAAACTTTGCTGACCTTTTAAATATTCTACAACAATATAATATAATATTCTACAACAATATAATATAATATTCTACAACAATATAATATAATATTCTACAACAATATAATATAATATTCTACAACAATATAATATAATATTCTACAACAATATAATATAATATTCTACAACAATATAATATAATATTCTACAACAATATAATATAATATTCTACAACAATATAATATAATATTCTACAACAATATAATATAATATTCTACAACAATATAATATAATATTCTACAACAATATAATATAATATTCTACAACAATATAATATAATATTCTACAACAATATAATATAATATTCTACAACAATATAATATAATATTCTACAACAATATAATATAATATTCTACAACAATATAATATAATATTCTACAACAATATAATATAATATTCTACAACAATATAATATAATATTCTACAACAATATAATATAATATTCTACAACAATATAATATAATATTCTACAACAATATAATATAATATTCTACAACAATATAATATAATATTCTACAACAATATAATATAATATTCTACAACAATATAATATAATATTCTACAACAATGTAATATAATATTCTACAACAATGTAATATAATATTCTACAACAATGTAATATAATATTCTACAACAATATAATATAATATTCTACAACAATATAATATAATATTCTACAACAATATAATATAATATTCTACAACAATATAATATAATATTCTACAACAATATAATATAATATTCTACAACAATATAATATAATATTCTACAAAAATATAATATAATATTCTACAACAATATAATATAATATTCTACAAGAATATAATACAATATTCTACAACAATATAATATAATATTCTACAACAATGTAATATAATATTGCTCAAATTGATGAACATTGAATAGGACTTATATTCCTTAGCAATACATTATCAACAAATTCGCACAAAACAAGTTGGTTGATAATTGTTTCTGTATGACAAATACCAGGCTATCTCAAACAGTGCTGTCCAAAGGCCTCCAGCAAAAGCAAAAGATATAGCACTAATGAATTGCTCTGAGCAGTAAATTTACATTTGTCATTGACTTGCATTGACCTGCATTAGGGCTCATGCACACGCATAATGAATAATGATAAATTCTTTTACGATTAAATTACTCCCAACTAAACGTAGTCGCGTCGCTCACAACTTTAAAACAGCTTTCAATTAATACAGCTAGTTGTTTATTTTCAAACGGCAAAAACTACTAAATTATTTATTTTTTAGATATGTACATCTACTATCTAATTTCTCCAATATTCAAGGTGCTGTGTTTAACCCCTCTCTGTATTGTAGCCAACTATATCGAAATAGGAGGCTTGTCCCAGCGTACCAAACCCGTGTGGTCTCACTGGTCAATAGACCCACTTAAAGTTTTTTTATTTGTATGTAAATTTGTATTATAGCAACTAATTATCAGCTTGAGTAATTACGATAGAATCTGTACTATTACTTTGAGGTTAAAACATGTGCTTAGCACGCATGTGCAAGCTATACACAATCCTATAATTTTTTCTCTATATTCATAAGAAAGGTATGAATTCTAAATAAAAACACGCACAAGTTTTTCTCAGATAAAACAATTATTTGTATGCTAGTATTGACTAGTTCAGCAGTGAAGAAAAAGAGGTAAGTTCAAGAGACACTGTGGAAGGTATTGAACAACCAGAAAATGTCCGCTTCATCGAAAGCAACAACCAGAACGCAGCTATTCGAGCAAATGACGCAAATATTTTTGTTTCTGCATGTAATATAAGTATGGTTCGTTTACCTCACTCGTTCATGAATATATATTTGTAGCATTTGATAGACTATCCTTATATTATAACTTTTAAATTCACAGATTTATAGCAAATTATTTGATAGCATCATGGCTGTAATCTAGTCTTACAATTTATCGACGCTCGTAACTCCTGTTCTATTGCACATAAAAAGCCAGTTTTAGCTGCAAACTGTAGCAAACATATCAATGAGTGTAATGAGCTTTTATACAACATTGGTGAGAGTATAGATTTAAAATAACAATATGTTTTCAAATTTAGAACAGACTTTAGAGCAGCCAGAAGAAATGAGTCCAAACAAAAGCAACCATGAGAACACAACTGGCCAAGCAAGTGATGCAAATATTTTTGTTTAAAAAATGTTAATTATTCTTTCTGTATGATGTTATAAATACATGATACAGATCCACTCCGCACAGGATTTGAACTCGGTACCTTCAGTTCTGCAGACCGGCGTGCTATCCATTACATTACGCATGCTACTGGTGATACAATGGTGTAATTGTACACATCATATTTATTACACCTGCCAATCTTTAATGACGCTTCAGCTAGCTAATTAATCAATTAATCAATTAACTTTAGCTACCATGAAGAAGCTAACATGATTAGGTGAGAGATCATGACACAATATGTTTTCTGAGCACTGGCTTCAGAGGGACCGACACGGCTCTCATTATAGCAAAGACTTAGAATAGCTTTAAGTTACTCCAATTCATTGGGTAAGGAAACTTAGCTACCTGAAAAGAAATTTTCAATGCAAAAACTTTATTACCAAAGCAAAGCCCGGCGTTGCATTATATTATAATACTTACAAATCTGCAAACTTATAAGTATTATACAATTTATAAATTTTCAGATTCATAGCAAATTATTTGATAGCATCATTGCTGTAATCTAGTCTTACAATTTATCGACGCTCATAACTCTTCTTCTATTGCACATAAAAAGCCAGTTTTAGCTGCAAACTGTAGCAAACATATCAATGAGGGTAATGAGCTTAATACAACATTGTTAAATACAGTTATAAAATGATAATATGCTTTCAAATTAAAAATAATGAAATAGAATGTTGAAAGCTCTAACAAACTTGCAACACAGACTATAAAATCTTTGTAGGTTAATTGCAAGCAATATATATCAACTTGTAGAGATATTTCTCAGCTTTCAAATACATATTTATTTAGAGATTTACGACAAAGTGAAGGTAAGTTATAGCGACCTTCTTGCATCCAATTGAAACATGACATTGCCCAACTGACAGGTCTGGCACGCTGGGCAATTCCAAGCCGAATGCGCTCGGGAGCGAAAGGGTTGAAAGACTAAAGAAAATACCAGGCTCAGATATACTACGTACAAAATGCTGTCCATAAACGCATAACCCATTCTGATGTGAGTTGTAATACACACATGATGCTCCTTAAAGATGTGGTTGCACCATTGAAGTCATTCAAATGAAGTTAAGACTAATATAAAGCTACAACATCGGCTACAATTTAATGTAATTTTTGTCTTTGTAGACTAGCCCTGGCCAGAGATATAAGCGTTTGAATTAGATCATTTTTGAAGCGCCCAGACTCAAGGGAGTGCTTTATTTGTGACGTATATAGTATGTATGAAAAGAGTCCGTGAGCGATAATTGTATGATATATTCTTGAGCCAATCATCAGCAAAAAAATTCTATATCGGTCATAAAAATGTTACCTCTAGTAAACATAAAGGTGATCTCGGAGATTCTCGCCGTTAGGGAATTTACTGAATTACTAGATCGCGCAAGCTTCATCGACTTTGTTTTGCACTGCTTTCTTGACGAACAGAATTTTAATAATGCTTGCAGTTCCAGCGAAAGTGACTCATAGTTTTCTGAGCATCAGGTGGTCAAAAATTAGGGCAAACAGCCCACGGTTAAAGCTGACAAGCATCAGCAGCGCTATGCTGCAGAGGAAGATAGGAGAATGGAGGTAAATCTTTAAATTTGAGTTTCCATAAATATATATTAAACTAAAGGTAATAATTTTACTACTCATGAATACATTTACTAATTAATAAAATTATAACTTTTTGCTATCAACAATCATCGTTTCATAATTTTTTATCGTTTCACCTAGCTATAATATTTCTGTCGAATTTTCTTTAGCAGTTTTAGCTAGCAAATTTATGGAGTGCCATTTGTAAAATTTTGTGATATCCACAATATAAAAACTTTTTTAGTATATAAGTTTACATGTTTAATATGTGAAGATTCGTGTTTAGTATGCTAACTTACATATTTAGTATGCCAACTTACATATTTAGTATGTGAAAATTCGTGTTTAGTATGTCAATTCACATGTTTTATATGGCAAGATTCATGTTTAGTATGCTAATTTTAATGTTTAGTATGTGAAGATTGGTGTTTAGTATGTCGAAATTCATGTTTGGTATGCTAACTTTAATGTTTTGTATTGCGAAATGCGCATGTTCGCTATTCCGCTGCGATCCTGTTCGATATGCCAATACGCATGTTTGTTATTCAACTTTTATTTTATATGCGATCTCCTTTTTATTACATTTCGAAGAAATGCTCCTAAGTCAATCGCGCCCTGTTTCACACGTAGCCCGTGGACCATCGATAAATAGTTGGCAAACTTGGAGAATTCCTCAATAACTATCTAACTTTTAATAACATCTAATAACTAACTTCCTCAATATATTATAAAAAAAGGTCGTTGAAGAACTCTACGTCGTTGTTACTACAAAACAGAACAGTAACCTACAATACTCATTTGCTGTGATAAAAAATCACATATATAGAAAGTTGAGTTTTAATAGAATCTTGACTCTTACATTTTTTCAAAGTCAAGCAACTTTTGAATTTGAAAGAATTTTCTATTAAACGAGTGTGGCAAAGCTAGCTTCGGAAGTACGCAAGTGAGGAAATTTCGCTATAGTGTCTTCGCTCCCCAGGGTTATTGATCGAAATTCTCCACGTTTGCCAACTATTTATCGATGGGCCGCGGGCTACGTGTAAAACAGGGCGCGATTGACTTAGGAGCATTTCTTCGAAATGTAATAAAAAGGAGATCGCATATAAAATAAAAGTTGAATAACAAACATGCGTATTGGCATATCAAACAGGATCGCAGCGGAATAGCGAACATGCGCGTTTCGCAATACAAAACATTAAAGTTAGCATACCAAACATGAATTTTGACATACTAAACACCAATCTTCACATACTAAACATGAAAATTAGCATACTAAACATGAATCTTGCCATATAAAACATGTGAACTGACATACTAAACACGAATTTTCACATACTAAACATGTAAGTTGGCATACTAAATATGTAAGTTAGCATACTAAACATGAATCTTCACATATTAAACATGTAAACTTATATACTAAAAAAGTTTTTATATTGTGGATATCACAAAATTTTACAAATGGCACTCCATACAAATTAGAGTTATGATTAGAATTTATGTTCACTTCTCACTTGTAGAAAGTGAGAAAAATGGATCGATCAATGCTCATCTTCAACTCTCTAAAACAAAGTTTCGAATTGTTGGCATGGCGTACTTATGCTTTAACTAAACATCTTTTCATTTTGTAATATTGCACTCTCAATCTAACTCCCAAATTGACAGCTTTTAGTAGATACACATTAGAACGACATATCGATAAATGACATATATTTATTACATTTGTTTTATTGGTTACAGGATGTTTATGTGGCGCCACCAGTGGAGCAGTCGTGTCAGTGTGGAAACTGCCACCCACACAGAAAAGCGACATGAATGTGTGCTGCGCAAACCATGATATGTGGCATTTTGTTTCTCAAACTGGTCCGAAGTGTGTTGCAAAAGTGCGGGAGATTACAGGCCTTATAAAAGCATGTCCATTGAAAGTGGCCTTTCATAACTATCAACACTATCATGGTAAGTTTTGTGGCTAATTATATTTTTATTGCTGATAATTTTACTAGATTTCATATCACTTCTAAGCAACATCCAATAAGTTATCTAAAGATAATAAAAGTTTAATATTTTGCTAGTACCCAAGTATCCAGATGCGGAATGTGTGAAACCGTCTGTAGGAACATGAAGACAGAGGAAATCATGCACCTACAGATCATTTGTATTTTGGACACACCCAGAAAGACTTACAAGAGCAAAGTTGTGACCACTACCAACCTATGTATACAACATAGTGAGAGCTACATATCTTAAGATCAAAGATGAAGAGGAATATCCAGATATGATGCATACAGAGTTTGAGATTACTGCAGTAGAGTAATTTGTTCTATTATATGAGTTGAAACTATGGGAGCAGCCACGATTTGGATGGATGTTTTTAATGAAATGTTTTGGCTTGTAAAAATTATATAATAAAATAATAATGTTGAAGATAATGCAAAACATGATTGGCAGAAAATACTGAATACATCATAGTCCCGTTGCCACCTGTGCCAAAACCTTGTCTAATAAATAGCTTTATGAAGTGTAATCGAAGCGATATTGCCAGGTATTTTTGCATAGCTTGACTCAATTCCAATGGACCAAATATTGAGAGCTACACAAAATTTTTATGTTCCACGCTACTAAGTGAAAACAGGTGAGTCCACGCCACAAACTGCCAACTAGGTGCAAGAACGGCTTTATTAACCCTTTGCCAGAACCTTGGGAAAGGGAATCTTTAATTGACTTCAAAGAAATCGATTTCACAGAAATCGATTTCACTATTTTGGTCCTCAAAAAACCATTTGTTTGATATTTTAATCAACTAATGAAATGTGACCAGTAAATTTTATTCTACAAATAGATAGGAATGATTAAATAAGGTTATCTGTACATGACTTCCTAGGGATGCAGTTGGTTTTGTCATATATTCAAACATATTATTCTCAAATATGCGGCTTCCTTATTTTATCTAGGAACTAGTTTTTAGTGTGGGTAGCAACTGAGAACTTTGCTGATAAAATGACATCAATGAAATAAGTTAACTCGACGACCTAATTACTGTAAACTGGCAAATCGGAGCCGGTACTCAGATGTTTACACAGCATTTAGAGGAAATTAATGTGACAAATTTTTAATTACCCTTATTTGAGGCATTTGAGACATTTATAATAATTTACCTGTAGCTAGATTTAAAATTTTATTCTAGCGATCCTAAGCAAATACAAAATAAAATATATGTCAATAGAACCACGTAGGACTTGACTTTTATCGCAAATAGCCGATGTGAATATGAGAGATAGTGACAGGGTGTCTCACTATAGACATCATTTTGGGCAAGTCTGGACTCATCTTTTTTTTCCAAGTGTTTTAACAACAATAAAGTTTTGTCAATTTTAATCTTGAAGCATCTTAGCAGTCAGGCCACCTCAAACATCAAAAACAATAGCAACTGATAGAATAATACCTATACTTTCTAATAGAATCAACTAAATATTGATGCAACTACATCTTTAAACAGTTGAAACGTATCTTAATATAAGTTATACTACAGTCTAGATTCAGCAGTTTTCAAAATGAAAGTATGTCATATCATATCTATGCAACATACAATTCGCTGAATCCATAAAATAGGTGCTGTGGATCAGCGCTCTCAAGATGGCCGTAATATGTGAGTCTGGAAAACCTGCAGTCTCTTTTACCCGTCCTGCAAAAGAAATAAATAGCATTGTCAAATGGAAAATGGTAAGCTGTGCTTACTTTGCGAAGTTGGTGGAGTAATGTGTTTGTAGCCTGTTACACTATTGGCTAATAATATTCCTTGCCACTAGCCAGCCAATCATCTACAAGCATTGCGCTATAAAATCTTGACACGAGCGAGTTAAAATGGTCGCTTTTTCAACCTTCGCTGTCATTCCAATGATCACAATGGTTCTATAAGAATGCATATAAAATCATTCTCATACTGTATGCGCAAATACGCTTATTAACCGCAGCGAATATTGCAGTTAGCAAATTTTATTATGCAATTAACATGCTGACAAAATTACCCATGAGGGTGAACCAAACAGTGGTGTTGGAAAGTGTGAAAACTGCTTTCTAATCATACACCAATGTTAACAACAAAAAACACTGCCCTCGCAATTCACAACAATAAGGAATATTTTGCTGAGAGCGGCGACCAGATTCAAGCGAAAGTGACATCTAAATGTCTTTCTGATATTTACATGTGACATTTCTGTGTAAATGACATCTAAAGTTGCCTTTCGGCAAAGAGACGACAAAATAGAGACGCATAATGCTGCAACTTGAACGCAATAGCGGATAAGCGTAACATGAGAAACACAGAGAAGCAGTACAAGATACATCATTTAGGCATGCATTTTTCTAGTGAGCGTTTTAACCACGATCAAGTTTTGTCAATTTTAATCTTGAAACATCCTGGCAGTCAGATCACCTCAAACATCAAAAACATAGTGAGTGTTGGAAATACTGTCTTATACTGTCTGACTGTCCGACACTGTCTCATAAAATCTACCAAAGCTTTGTATAGGTTCATCTTTAGCAATAATCAATAATGCAAACAACATTATTTAATTACAAATACAGTTTAATTTTTCAGCAGTGAACATCTTAGCAGTCCTCGTCATATAGAATGAAATTTTACCAGTATTTAATTAAAAACAAAGCTTTAGGCAGCTAATTCGCAGCTAAGTCTGCCAGTTAATGTTCATCAATATGTTTAGGTGTTGAGAGTTCTTGCCTAAGTTATTATTGAACACAGTAATTTTTGCCTGAATCAAATATTAGGTAAATATGCCTATAATGCCAATACAGTTATTTCAAAGAAGCATCTAAGGAAAATAGCAAGAAACCCTAGAACGTTTCATAATAAGACCATTTAAAAACTGGTTTGTTAAAGGACATTTCTCTGTGTGTTTGACCTAATGATGAATACTATCTAATATTCATCATATTCATCAGGGTTCACATATTATGTGAATATTGATGACACTGCTATGAATGAAGTTATTTATATGTTAATTTAGAAATATCAAGAAGTTTAAGATTTGAGTATACAAATTTAATAACCTGTATACTAATTTAACAGTAATTTAAAATAAATTTATAAAAAGGTTGCGATTATTCTATCATACTTATCGTATTTATTGTATTTTATTATAGCCTACCAATCTTCATTTTACGTTAACAGTGTAAAAGAAGAATGCTAGCCGTAAATCTGAGAAGTCAATATTCGGCAAGTTTCACAAACATACCCATTTCACAAACATACCTAAACAAATACCTCTATCATAGCCTCACAGCTGAATATGTTTAATATGACCTTCAAAGCAACTGTCTGTTCTTACGCTAATTATGTAATGAATCTGGTATCATTTTAAAATTCTAGATTAGCGTTATGACTAACTAGTTATCGCTATATGAATACCCCTCATATACCTCCCCCAGTATATGCATACCCCATACTAACATAGCATAGCATACTAACTTGACATGCCTAGTTTGAAAGTGCATAAAATATCTGTGTACTGTTTGTTAGATATTCTGAAGAGGAGATATTGAATTTATAGTTAGACTAGCTGTGCTATTCGGTGTTGCCCGGGTAATAAAAAAAGTCTTTGGACAGAAAATTGATTTGTATTTAACATATAACAATATTTGCCATTCTAACTTTCAAATTACATATAATGAGAGAAGTGTTTTGTGTAGTTAAAATAAATTAAGAGAGAAAATAAAAACAACCGTAAAAGTTTTCAAACTTTTTTAAACAACCGTAACTTTCAAACTTCATATCATGAGGAAAATTTTTTGTGCAGGTCAAATAAATTAAAAAAATAAAACAATTAAAAAAGGGATTATATGTAAATGTGAAATACATGTAATTAGCAAGTAATAGCTAAATTAAGTCGGTTTTGCTACAATTACAATAACAGATGATTCGGTAATGATACAATTAATACAAACTGAGAAAACAAAATAAAATTCTTGAATGTGTTGAATTACATGTAATAATGGCAATTCATGCATATAAGTGTGTGGGTATAAAAAGGTTGCTGTTCTACCAGAAGCTATCCATCAAAACTTTGAATACGACGATACTAAAAAATTTGACAGAATATAGTAGGATTTCGTAGCTAAATGTTTATTAGAAAAATGTCTGCCAAAAATGGTTGAACAAAAAATTAATATTAATAATAAAAATTGGAGCTAACCAAGTAATAATAACAGTGATAGGAAAATGAATAATGTTTGAACTTCAAACACGATACTCAAATTATGTTTAGAAGAATGCTAGTTGAAATAATAACTACGAAGAAACAAACTTTAAAAACTTATATTATAAACTTCAAAAGTTATAAGAAATCTATAAATGTAATAAGAGAATATAAATTTATATATATATATACCTACAAATATTTCTCAAAGTATGTAAATGTATGTAAATATAAGAGAGTGAGGAAGAAATGATACTTCTAATCTTACGCAATAAATCTTACAGTAATCTTATAAATATTTGTTGTACAATGTGAAATTAATTACGAATTGCTAATTGGTTAGGTTTGGAAGGAAAGATGTGTAAGCTAATACACCTAGCTGTACAACTGTTGAATTGTAACAGCAACCTAACTGTAATAAAAAAGTCTGTGACGAGAAAATTGATTTGTATTTAACACGTAACAACATTTGCCATTCTACCTAAAAACAATTGTAAAGGTTTTTAAAATTTGTCAAACAACTTTTAAACTTCATGTCATGACAAAAATGTTTCATGCAAGTCAAATAAATTTTAAAAAATAAAACGACTATAAAAAGGTTTAGATGTAAGTTAAATAATTAGCAAGTAATTGCGAAATTGAGTCTGTCTTGCTACGATTACAATAAGAAAATATTCGGTAATGATACAATTATTACAAACTGATAGAACAAAATAGAAATGCTGAATGTGTTGAATTAATAATGAAAATTCCTGCATAGAAGTATGTGTATGAAAAAGTTACTGTTCCACCACCAGCTATTCGTCAAAACTCTGAATACAGCAATACTGCATGGTATGACGATATGTAAAGATGAGATATTGTAGCGTATTTGTCTGATCGAAGGTGAGAGAATCTAGAGGCTATTCCTACTCGAGATAATACAACTGTGCACGTGAAAAGTATTAACCTTTACAGAAATTTAGCAATTGAACCTTACAAAAAAACGGAAATAGAGTTTCACAAGAACGCAAAAAAAGGCATTGTGTTTCATAGAGTTAATAGAACTTAATCGCCAAATTCTAATATCGAGAGAGTCCATTGTTGATATCGTTTTGCTGAAAACAAATTATCTCTAATACGGTGAGGACAAAAAAGCATCGCGTGTCATAAAGTTAAAAGAGTCCATAAAGTTATAATTATTACGTCATTTTGGTGTAAAAACAGAAAACAATGTATACATTATGTATAAAGAGTAAGTAATGGTATGAGCTTCAGTGGTCTCGTGGTCAAAGTGTTGATTTATCAATCCGTGTTTGTGATCTTCTTGAGTCCAAGTCCACCATAATGCGGAATTTTAAATTTGAAATGTTAATAGCTATAGCTGGACATACCGAAAACAGAAAACATACTTTGGGAAATATGTATATAGATGAATAATTTTGTTTGCTGCCATATGTAAATTTCCTAACTCATAGTTCAAACTGATTAAATGTTTAACCTTTTGTTCCAACTTAACGGTAGAATTTGTACCAAGTGTCGCCAGGATCTGGTGATTATAGTGCCCTCAGCTGATATATACAGGTTACACATAGGTGTAAACAATCTATATATAAATGAGTGTCTGTCATTTGTATGTCCGGTTATAGCGATATGGGATAAGAAACAAAAACCTGCTGCGCACTGGACTTGAACTAAGAACCTCAAGGTCTACAGACCTGACTACCCACTACACTACGCTGTTTTGCCATACTAGGAAATAATAATGCACATACCTAAGCAGCGTTTGCGAAAATATTAGCACACTCTAACTTCATGATTGCGTGAAATATAATCAAGCGTAATGTAACGTTACAATCTGGCTTCAGACAAATGAAAGGGATCTTATTATAATAAGTTACTAGCTTTACTAGCTTAAGTTACTAAAATTTATTAGATAATTACCTAGTTACCCATGCAACGCCGAGCATCCATCTGGTGGTTATATAAAAACAACCCTCAGTAAAAAACAAGGATAAATCCTTTGAAGGATAAAACCTTCATGATTTTGTATGGTTTAAATGATGCCATGAAAGATCAAATCGTTCATGATAACTGCCACAACAAATATTAAATATAAAATAATTCTCACCTGATGGCTTGTCTTTGTCAAGGCTAAAACAAACAATAAATGGTTACCATATTTAACATGAAAATGGAAAAAGCTTATCGCAGAAGCGGCTGCCATAAAACTGCCACATTCATAAGCGAAGCATTAAACACACTAAAATGATAACAGTAATAAATACAATAAATTATTAAGACAGATTCTATTACATTTCCAAAAAAAATATGAAAACAGGTAACTGATTTTCAAGAATATTTAAAAGTCGGCAGAGTGCCCACGCAAGGCATGATACCTAAGCTATCACTGATAACATGCAAAAATGATAAAATGATTAGGGAGGAAAACTCCTACATTCACAATAGCTAATATAAATCAGCATCTACAAATGTTCAGATATACAATATGTCAAATCCATTAAGAAACCCCGATCACTTTGCTCAGCGCATTACAGTTAGTAGACAAACGGCAAACAACGGTAACTGGGAAGATGCAAATGTAGCTGCACTACTTCATTCTTTTAGCAATTTTCAGCATGCTCAAGTTTTTGAATGTGTTTGATGAATCCTAATGTTTTGAAAGACCTGATCCAATTGAAGCTATAGTATGACTCATTAAATGTATACAACCTTTATATGTTTCAACACAAAGCGTAACATAGTGATGCACAGAGGACTACTGAAATATTGTGCAAACTACTAGGCCGACTCACTAAGCTATTTTGCTTATACATAATTATATTTATACTTTCTTTCGTAAGCTAGTTAGACCATATGGTTACCAATTAGTCTAGTTATATCCCAAGAACTGAAACAGGCAGCAGTACGTAGCTTTGTGGAGTTGTTGTAAAAAACTGTTTTATATTATAAAGTAAAAACTTGATAATAAAGGTCATATGAAAACAAATTATTAGCATTATTAATTTTAGATATTCCACGCGTGTTTTTACAGCGAATCAGTGCCTTTAATATTACTTTTATTTTGTAAGAAGGTGAGGTAGTTTCATATTAATTATTTAAACTTACTTTGCCCAGAGTATCTCAAAAATTACATATGTAGATTCAAAATATAAATACAGAAATGTTGGACACTATAAATTGTCACCAACTACACTGACCTACTAAACAATTAAAACAGATTAACTTGTTAAATGAAACTAGCATTATTTTGTTCACTAGATTAGGTTAGCATTAAGAGACAACATTTTGTTTAGTTAGCAACTAGTAACAGCAATTGCTTCAACATGAGCCTATAACTCCATGTCATAAACTTGTGGCGTATGACTTAAGTTTAACATACTATTCGTCAGAGTTCGCCATTGTGATTTTTATCTTAACTCTTCTTAGTTTTCGTTAAATATCTTTCCTTATTTTAGTAGCTAGTGAAGACACCAGTGTCTGTCACACTTAATACTAATAGAAAAATCTCATATATGCTGTAACTAGTTATGGAATTTGATGAATGCCAATAAATATTATAATGGCTACTGCAAGAATTCCTTACCTATTGCATAAGCTGAATACACCTGCAGCCTGCAGCTGTATGTAATGTTTGCAATTTGGAGAAGTGGTAATAAAAGGCCATCTAGCTTTACAATTATTAGAACTAATTAATGCTCAAGATCTCTCATGACTGAACTCTATTTTTTCTTGATATAAACATACTTTGGGTAAAAAGCAAATAATAAAAGCACAATAAAATTCATCTTTTGTCCTATGATTTTGTAAGTAAAGAGGAAACAGTTCAGAGGTTACCTATGACAATGCTGCCAAGAGAAGTACCAAACATGATTACTAGGTTGATGGTAGACAACTCCTAGGCTTGTAAAAATGGAGAAACTGGATTTACGAAATGAGAGCATTAGGTTGATGCCACAAGTTTGAGCCTTCAGGTTTATATGTTTGAAATTTTCCATAATCTAAAGCTAGCAGCTCTCAGATGACTTTTTAAGAACACATTGTTCTGCTCAAGATTCTAACTAGATGGAAATGACGATAAATATTCAAAGTCCATGTGAACTAACATGGGCTTACGGGTATCGTCAGGTACAGTAGGCGCTCCAACAATATGAATAATCCGATCCAAGAAAGTTTAGGTTAAGGGGATTTTATGTTATACAAACAGGAAGATACATCTAAATCGCCTATTCATTCCAAGACCATGCCTAACTCACCCATTTTGATCATCAATAAGAAAAAATCTCACCTAAATTTATAATTTAATGACTGTCTAATAAATGTATAATGTTGTTGACTTGTGTAGACAACTTTTCTCCTGTCTCTTATTATATTCTCGTGGTTTAGGGTTCATGATTATGGTAATTTTACATTAGGTTGAGGTGAGTGCGCACACATTCAATGTCAAATAAGTAAAACAGAATAAAACAATAGTTTAGAATAAAACAAAAATATTGTATGTCCTAAAAACAAAAAATATGTATATTATCAAAAAAACCTTGTCTGTTTTTCCGAAACCAGGTTAGAATTTAGGATAAAAGATTGATTTCAGAGACCTGTGACATACAGAAATTCGTAACATTCAGATTGGTAGACTGACACTCCAATGTCTGCATCAATTAACTACCTTGAGGTTTTTCTGAGTAATCATGCAGCAAGTCTATTCGCTTTATCTGACCCACCTGACGATCTGCCATGGCAAGCTAGACTGTGATGGTACAAGTATCTCTATATACATGTATATATATTTTCAAAAGTACTGTATGTGTCCCTTTAGCTATAGCTATTATTAGAATAGCTTAGCTGGACATTGCTTACGCAACGGCATGGCTTATACCTTCATTAGAAGCCTAGCGCTTATTAACTGGCTTACTGGAATTTTCCATTGGCAATATGCCAAGCTAATAGTGGTAAGTGAGCAAGTGGTAGGCAACTCTCATCACTTTTCATTGGTTATAAGCTGATTTTTAATACCCGGACAATGCCGGGAGGCACAACTAGTATATAATAAAGATAGCCTCATACTGGTTTTGTCACTCAGATGCCGCAAAAAATAAAGCAATTTTTCAAAGGGTAACTGTGGCATTCTTGTTGTTCAAATCGAATTTGCGAACTTGCACTGACTTGGTTCTTTACGTTATATGGAATTTCTTAGGTGACACAGAGCGTGAATATTATATAAATTTTTTACATTAAGTGAAACTAACATTATGGAAGTACCTACTGTATCGCAAATAGCAATTGATGGAGTTACGAAATGACAAGGACCAGGACTCGAAGCGTTAAATCCATTAAGACAAACATAAACAAAAAATGGACGTTTGCTAATGTTGCTAATATTATGTACATGTAGATAGGTCATCCGTTGGAGTTTCAAAACTCTCCAGAACAATACAAACAAATAGAGCTATCTTGTTTAACAGCATGCAAGTGCGCTTTTTAGGTTTTTACAGTTGTTGAACCAACAGCAAGATAAATTTTAGCAATTTTGAATTGTAATAATAATTATTTCTTCAACACCTTTTTGGACAGCAAATATTTTCTTGCAGTAAGATAGTCTTACTCTGTAACTGCTCAAATCTACAAGTTTCAACTTGGCTCAACTTTAAATATTGCAGGTTGTGATCAAAACATTAGTTAGACCAACTTGGATGAACTTAAGGCCATAGTAAATAATATAGCAATCACCACAATCTAAACTATAAAAAATACCACAGGTTGAGCTTCATATTAATTTAAGCCAGCGGTTCGTAACTTCGGTTCGATTAAACCTTAGTTGTTTGGCGAGTCAGTTTCAAGGGTTCGGTGGAAGTCTCCTAAAGGCAACAGCAGCAGTCGCACTGATTTATAAGTCATGTATTTACAAAAAGATATGTAATTTGTTGTGAGTTCATACATTTTATTAGTTTTGTTCTGTTACCACGGTGATGTAAATGCACAATTTATTTTGGGCACTATTAAACCATGTACCTACCTGTTTTTAATGCGAAAAAAATCTTATTTTATTGTTCAATCAAGGGTTTGATGAAAGCACATACGAAACTGGTGTGGTTCAGTATGTCCAACAAGATTAAGAACCACTGATTTAGGCCTTTGTAATGAATGAGTGTCGGAGAACAAAAGTCTAGAGCATAAATTAAACAAGGAGGCGCAAATGTGCTATAAAAGGTGAATGACTGATACTGACTTAGCAAACATGAGAACAGGAAAGCGAGAATGCAAGCTTGAGGATATCGCCTCTACTAATTTACCTGGTAGTGTGTACTCATTCTTGGTCATCTAAAACCAACAAGTTACCAACATGAAAGATAAAAAAAGTAGTAATCACTGCAGAGCTAATGACTATACTTTGCTAACACCTCAATTATGGAAGTATTCTCATACTTTGTCAAGCTTTGGCTATATGCAGAGCTCTTTAGTTATATATGTTATATATTATAGTTATATATAAAAAATTATTTATTATAGTTATATATAAAAAAAATTGTGCTTTGGTTTTATATTATTACTATATAAATAATATTGGTTATTCTAATAATATCAGTGCATTTTATTTCTAATATTGGCCAATATTGCATTTTTCTTTTTGCAGGAGGAGAGATATAAACATATAATCTTTTCCTTTCATTATTGCTATTTGTTGTATAGGTATAATAACACCCACACCCAGTACATTACAGCTACCATCGCAGTTATCCTACTTGACTGCTAATATTGCATTTCTCAACCATCAGTACCCTTTTCTTTTTTCCAATATCACTTTGGCCGTGAGCTGTATGACAGTGGAATTTCTAGTATAGTTATATATGGAAAATAACTGGATTAAAAGTAACTTGCCATTATATGATTATATGATCATATGATACAAGATGTTAGTATATCACTGGTGCTGAAAGTTACCTCAATGTAGAACAGCTGTCCATATCATTATTGAAACTAATTAGATTTAGACAATTATATAAATCACCGTAATGAAGGAGTAAGGATTTCTTATAAACCAATATATGCTTGATGCATAACAACTCATCTCTAGTATCTCTGGCATATAATGAAGGAATACACTATTAAATTCCAAATTGGACGAAAGTTAATGCGATACAAATATCAAAGCCTATGCTATATAAAGTGCAGGCTTATAGTAATAGTTAAACCCAGATGTGACATGCAGAGTAAATTGAATGCTTGTTTTAAGAAACATGACACAATCAAAAAGTAAGTTATAAAATAATTCCGTTGTCGTCTGAACATGCTTAAGAATAGAAAATTATAATTCGCAGAGTTGTTTGACTGGAATGAAGAGAGTACCTAATGATAATGCTGACAGTCATAAAAGGCTCTCCAATAAAAGTACCGATGTAAATTAGATCAAGTGAGATCAGCAGCAATGTTCATCACAGACACACAAGCTAAGGAGCTTTGTATTCGTAGAGTCCAGCCATACGAGCGCTCTGGACAACTTGGTAAAAAGTAACTACCCATAGTTAGCTATACCTTCTTTGGTACAAATTGATCAATCTGCTATAAGATGACAGATTTGAGGCTGTAGAAGTCTATGAGACTGTATTCAGTCTTTGCTGTAAACAATCTCTCCACTTTTTATGACATGCTTGACAAGGTCAGCTGTTCCAGCTATGCGGTAGATAAGGTGCTCCCACCTAATTAACATAGCGTTGATACATTTAATGGTGATGAATTAGTAGACTGTGTGTGTGTCTGGAGTTTTTTACACAATAAATTGTTATTCATAAGAAACCTGGATAGCAGTACAATATCGATTACTTTTTTGTGCCTTTTATCACATTTATAATACAACTAGATGAACGCCTGTCGTTGCATTAGTAATAAAAGGTTTTTGCACAGAGAAGTTCTTTTTAATCAATTTAGACATCAATCACCATTCTAATTTTTAAATGAAGATGTTTATTTCTGAGTGTAATATAAGTACAACTAAGTTTATGCTGTAAATATATACAATTATAGCATTTTGGGGAAGCCTGGGCAAGTTTTTTTTTAGTAAAATTTGTTTTCTAGTAAATTACAGTAAAACCTCTAATTGAACGCCATGGCGCTCTATTTTTAACCCTTACTCTATAGTGGCAGTCAATTGGGGGCGGCGTTCAAATAGAGGCTGGTGGTCTATTTTTCAAATGGCTCATCAGAAATTTCGGAAGATAAATTTAGCTCTTTTTCGAGCAAAGTGAACATGGCCTATATTTTGCTCTCTTTTTCCGGTGGAGCGATATTAAACCTTTTGGACACAATAAATCTGCTAACTTACCTTCAACTTGTCCAAGATCTTTTAATAAATATGCATCAAGAAACCGAGAAATATATCTACCAATTGATATCTATAGCTTACAATTGACCTGCGATGATATTATAGCCCAGAGGTGCCCAACCTTTTCCAATCAGTTCCCCTTACGCCTTTTCATAAATTTGATTCTCTCCCCACTTTTAACCCGCACTTTTAACTCACATGACTAACAAGAACTGATACAAATTATAATCCCATTTTTTTGTATTTTGTATCGAAACATAACAACATATTTTTAATTTTTAAACAGTACGCGTACAACACACAACAATACAGGGTTGTGTTGTATGCACAACCTTTGGCATGATGATGAATGAGTTTATGACTAGATTAACTTACTATCCAATCAAAATATGAATGGATGTGCTAACATATATCTGGGTTCTGACCAATAGCTCATTATTGGCAACTAGTGTTATAGATAAAACCAAAAATCTAAAATGTTAAAAGATGAAACCCAAACTCACACAGCGCTACAAGACATAAATTGAAAATTTAACAAATCAGACACATATCTGTTATCCCCTTGTATAATAATTAATCGAAATTCCCCCAAGGGGCAATTCCTCCCTGGTTGGGAACCCCTGTTATAGCCTGTGTCCTTCTTTGCAATTTGTTGGCATTTTCAAGTTTTATTTCATTCTAAATTTGAAGACATACTTTTATTTTATATCTATATTTACCAATGTTGTATAAAAGCTAATTGCACTCATTAATATGTTTGCTACAGTTTGCAGCCAAAACTAGCTTTTTATGTGCACTAGAAGTGTAGTTATGAGCATTGATCTAATGTTAAGATAGCCACAAGGATGCTATTAAATAACATGCTATAAATCTGCATATTTATAAGTTATATAATGATAACAATCAAATGATACAAATATATATTCATGAAGTGACACAAACAAACCATACTTATATTACTGGCAGAAACAGAAATTAACATTTTTAAAACAAAAATATTTCCATCGTTTGCTCGGATAGCTGCGTAGCAGTGCGTACCTTCAAGATAGACGTGTAACATAAACGTTAAACCTAACTTACCGTAAAACCTCTAATTGAATGCTACCTCTATTTGATCGCCATTTTGACATTATTTGATCTTTACGAACCAATAATAGGAAGGGATCAGTAGAAAATTGTTCACAAAATGGTACTAATAATGAACCGTTTACATCAATAGCAATTAATTCACTTGTTGTCCAACTCCAAAGCTTTTCGCTTTTTTTTCATCACAATTTTAAAAGCAACACCATAAAAATAATTAATAACTGTCCAGGCTAAGAATAGTTCCTTGTTTACTGTGGTCTTGATACATTGAAGTACATGTATATAAAAATGGTTTACAAGTTTTAAGTTTTAGGCCAAAGGTTACGTTTAGGGAGCAAAACCTTTGTGCAAACTCGTTGCATTTGTGCTCAATGCATTGCGTAAAAGTTTTGCTCTGCCAAAAAATTGTTTAGATGCTAATATTGACTAGTTATGCAGTGCAGAAGAAAAGTTGAGGTCAGTAGATATTATGGAAGGTACTGAACAACCAGAAGATGTTTGTTCCATCAAAAGCAACAATCAGAACGTAGTTATCCGAGCAAATGATGCAAATATCTTTGTTTTAAAAACGCTAATTTTTGTTTCTGCATGTAAATATGGTTGGTTTATATCACTTGTTCATGAATATATATTTGTAGCATTTGATAGATTATTATATATAACTTATAAATTTAAAGGTTTATAGCATGTTATTTGATAGCATCATTGCGGTAATCTGATCTTAGAATTGATCGGCGTTCATAACACCTCTTCTATTGCACATAAAAATCTAGTTTTTGTTGCAAACTGTAGCAAAAATGCGAATGAGTGCAATGAGCTTTTATGAAACATTGGCAAATAGAGATATAAAATAAAAATATGTTGTCAAATTTAAAAAATAAAAATTGTAAGCTCCAACAGATTGCACAGCAGAGCACAGGCTGTAATATCATTGCAGGTTAATTGCAAGCAACAGATATCAACTGGTAGAGCTATTTCTCAGATTCTCAATGCTTATTTATTTAGAGATCTATGAAAAGTTAGAGGTATGTTAGCAAATTTATTGCACGAAAAAGGTTTACTATCGCTCCACCAGAAAAAGGGCAAAATATAGGCCGTAAAAGGGCTAAATTTATCTTCCCAAAATTCTGACGAGCTATTTGAAAAATACCACGCCCCTCCATTTGAATGCCACCTCCCATTGACCAACCGCTATAGAGGAAGGGCTGAAAAATAAAGCGCATGGCATTCAATTAGAGGTTTTACGGTAAATGAATATAGCTCACTCAAGACATATTCAAGGGAAGTTTAGCAATGTATTTTAGTAAACTTTAAACTTTCAACTCAAATTTTATCACTTATTTGTTTGCGCATCCGTTTTTACCATTATAGATAACGCTGAACTGAGATAGCGAGCGTTGAGGGAGGTATTTCGGCGAATGGCATACTAAAAATTTTTTGTTATTTCATCGTAATCAGTACAACAATCGCCAAATTTTAATTTCATGAGAAATTTTGTTGATATTGTATGGCGGGAACACAAATTCACCTAGTATGGCGAGGACGAAAAAGCATTGTGTTTCATAGAGTCCGGAGAAAAATATTAGTGTGAGTTTAGAATTACACATGTATACATTTATCTATAAGCGACGTGTTATCTTTTACATGCAGCTTTTAGCGATGTGTGGCTGACACCGTCATTACTCGATTGAAAGTTTTAAAAAATGTTGAGTAAAACATTTGAACATGCACCAAATGCATTTATATAAAGCAAACATTCGCTTACTATAGCCTAAACATATTAAAATCTCAACTATAATAAGAGTTGTGTCAGTCCGTTGCCACGATTTGAGGTTAGAAAAAACTGCATAGCCTGGGATCCGAACTCGCAGCATGTGGGTGAGTAGCTCAATGCGGTAAGACCTGCGCCAGTCAGCTGTATTAAACCTTGCTGGATAACTGTGCATAGTTATTCTCTCTGCTTGATTGGTTTCCTGAACAATCTTTTACAGTCCACGAGACTGCCAGAGTACTAGTATTTATAAAGAAATCTGGCTACAGCTTTGCCTGATACATTGCTATGCATGCTCTTGACCATCGTCATATCACCATAACCGACTCATTCATCATGTACCATATATACCTCAATCAAGACAAAAGCTACAATCTCTGTCCAAAACTTTTCAGGAGAATGCGATTGAAATCCGAAAACCTCATGCGTCCATAATAACGTAAACCCAATGAGTAAAGCACCATTAATAAAATATTTCATTCTCCAAAATTAATTTGCCTCATTGGTCAATTTGTCACGTAGCAGCTAATACAAACCTGGTGGTGTCCAGAACAACTAGATCACCCAGCTTGCCAACTTCAATAGAGCCGTGTGTAGTTGATTTACCAAGAGACGCAGCAGCATTGATGGTGGCAGCATAGAGTGCCTGAGGCATGGTCATTCCATAGTTGACACAGGCCAAGTTCATGATCATCGGCTACAAAGTAAACACCTTAAACTAAGAAATTGTTTAAAAGATGGAAACCGTCTGAGCTCTACCTGAACAGAATAGTCGTTACTGCTGCTATTCACCATTTTTTCATGGTGCTAATAATGCGAGATTGGGAGTTGTGCACACATTGTGCTACTATACGATAAAGCCAGGTTCCCATATACGTCGCAAAGCACCGGCGACACACCGCTGGCTATTAGCGATGAAATGGGAACGTATGCGCCGAGGACCGCCGAGGATCGCCGGTAGTTGCCGGCGGCATCGCAATAGTTTAGCGCTGTTCAAATTTCGCAAACGGCCGCAGGCAAAACCTTCCCGAAATGCACTGTACGGGTAAATGTCACCATTATAAGAACGGCATGGCGAGCGAACATTTTGTTTTTGATTACGCAATTATGTTTACGATATTATTAACGATGTGGCTTTTATGTGAACATTAAACTGCGCCGAGCACCGCAAGTGTTTTGCTGCGCGATATTACCGCCGGTGCTTTGCGACGTATATGGGAACCAGGCTTAAGTGTTTCAATGGAAATGCGGATCAACGTCGGCACTTTGCTACAAAAGGTAAGGAATTCTACGCCAAAGGTCGTAGCAACACTCATGCAACATCAAATCCAAATAGGAATGACTGAAAAGTGGGAAATCTTTTAAAAAGTATATCTTGTAACACATTTTCTTGCCCATTATTCACAAAAGCCGTTTCCATCATTCACAAGAATGAAACATTCAATATAGATTTGCGAGTAACAAAACTCGCTTGATTTGCAGTTTGGTCAGATCCATTATTTCCATCCTTCTTATTGATGTAAACTCACTAATTAACTGCGTCATGGAAACGAAGTGGGTTAAACGGAGGATTACGTAAGTTGGCGGTATAGACCTCGGCACACGCTGATTTTTTTGATCCTCTAAAATTCACATTAAACAAGGGAAGTTATTCAGGAGTTTGTGTCTAACTAAGTAGTGATTTTAAAAACGTTTTCGCAGTTTGGAGATACAAACTGCTTTTCTCCGGACTACATACTGCAGCTATAGTTGCAGTAAAAACTCTACCTATGCTATGCTGATACAATCACTTTGCTTCCAAGTTTCATGTTAACCGAAAGATGTGTACAGGTATATTCAAACAACTAGTGTTACATTACAATACAGTGGACCCCGCTATACTACATTAGTTCATTCCGGTGTTGGCATCAAGGCAAAAATTTCATATAGAGCGGCATAGAAACCCATAATAATTATCTAATACAAACATCCTTAATGCAAAAACATCAAAATTTTAAATACGTATTGTACATATTAAAAATTTGCTACAAAATCGTATATTAACCTTAGTAACTATAGCTACCTACAGTAACTTTAGTGTATTTAGTGGTTATGATATGCCTATGACTATGGTCCCGATTCTCACTTCTTTCTTTAACATCGTCATCAAGCTTTATTAAAGTTATATCTAATTAAAGTTACATATGTAGTTATGTACGTATAATGTTATATATGTTATATATGTTATATAAGTTTATAGTAAATACAGACAAACTCAGATAACTCAAACTTCACGAGACCGAATGAAGGTGTTCGAGTTATCACAGCGTTCAAGTTATCAGAACATTGCCGCAAGTCCATGTATTTATTAGTAGATAAATGTACATGTACAAAATATATATAAATCAAATGCATAGATGGCTTGTTGCAAATTAAAATGCTTCTACTGTAAAGTTTTGAAAAATTTTCATCAGAAAGTATAGAGACTTTTCTATTACTTGAGATTTGTTTGTTGTTTGAAGTGATGTTATTGCCAGGACGTTTTCAGATTAAATTTGGCAAAACTTGATCGCTGTTGAAATGCTCAGAAAAAACATATCTTTTTCTTTTGAGCATTCTCATCAAAATCAAGTTTGCCGATTTTTCTTCAAGGTTATTTGAAGGTTAGCTCACTTTTCCTTGCTTTCGGAGGGCCATCGCTAAGCGGATGTTTAGTAAGATTTGACTTTTTGCAAACCTTTAGAAAAGTCGTTGACAAAAATATATTGCCGAAGGTAATAACGGCGTCTAAGAACTACTAAAAGTTGAGGTTTATCTCTATGGCTTGGAATAAAGTGATATTCTAAAACGATAACAACCGTCGCAGTAGCCGTTGGGCAAAAAACTGTTCGAGTTAACCAAGTTGAAGTCGAGTCATCTAAAGTTAACCATGTGTTCGAGCTATCCGAGGGCGAGTTATCCGAGTTTTACTGTATTATATTGAATGCTAAATAAACAATAAATTTTCACTTTTGCTTACTTTAAACTAAGTTCGTTTCACTCTGCAATATCAAGGCCTTACGCGACATGAAGAATGCTAAAATGAGAGAGCGAGCATCGTATATCTTTTAAGCGTTGTGAGAAGCATTTCAGCAAAAGGCATATCGGCATCTTCGTTAATCTGATGTATTTAGCACACCGTCCGCCAAATTTAAAGTTAGAGAGACATTTTTTTTTATATCGAATGGCGAGAAAAAAAGCCGTACTGAAAGAACGAAAAACATCATGTTCCACATAGTAAGACGAAAAAACTGTAAAAAAGGGACTTCGTAACTCAGAGGTGCACTGTAGATAGCATTTAAAAAGTTATACTATTCCTATTTATGCTGCAAATTTGCGAAGCCTTGCAACCACAACCTAAGGATATTTACAAAGCATGACTCCATTGAAATAATGTTTCTAAAAAAGTGAATGCTATCCATCTAGTCATGGGAGAACTGAAACATCCATGAACATTGTATTACAGGGAACAACTGCTAATCACAAGCTCGCGCTGCTACTCTTTTGTATTTGTCACTCATTTCTTGGTAACATCATATTAATGAACTATCCTTGTAGGGCCTGCAGCAGCATTGATAGTAAATATAAAACCATGCCAAATATTTCCAAAGACAGTGCATGATATAGATGTGATTCTAATGGCATTACCATAGAGAGACAGTAAGCATTGGGATTGAAGTCTGTGCCAAGAGCAACAGGTACACCACTTTCTATCATCTTCCGAACAGGAGGAGACTTGAGATGCAGAAGATAGGCTGTTGATGGCAGTACTGTAGCTACACAGCCATTCTCAGCCATAGCCTGAATTCCTTCATCAGATATCTCTTCCAGGTGACTCATCGCTGAGGCTTTCAGCTGGGCTCCCATCTAAACATGCATTTAAACATGCTAAGAAAATTTATGAAACTACTAGCAAATTTGATATGAAGTACAAGAAAAGATTTCCCATTTTTAGATTTAGCTTTTTATGAAAATCAACACGTCTTGCGAAGTTTTAGCCTGCAATTGACTAAAATTTCTCATGAGTCTAAGGAAATAAAAAAAACGGGTAGTTGGTTAGACCGGTTTTGATCTACAAACTCTAGTTTTGGGTACATCTGTTTCTCTGCTACAAAACTTGACGCTTTGATTGTTGCAGGTCTGGTTTGACCTAGCCTTTCCAACTTTATTAAGGACATTAACACTACCTGAATCATTGAACATGTGTACTTTCTTGAAGTTCAATGAGAGAATTCAGAATTATCTAGTGAAGAAAGAAAGCAAATAGAAATTTAAATCAGTTATGTGAGAATTACAAAAATAACAGATGCCACAAATTATAACAGAAGGTTTTTATGGAAGACATGTGAAAAGATGAAACAGGTGAGTGGTTGTACAAAATATCCAAAAGTCGGTAGAGTGCCAAATCAGAGCACGACATCTGAGCTATCACTGATAACATGTAAAATGTGTGGAGCGGAAAACTCCTAAATTAACAACAGTCGTTGATATAAATCCTGATTTAGAAAAAGGAATGTGTACATACATAAAGCCTTTAGTAGATCAACATAGTAAAAGAATGAAACTGTGTCATTAGGAGCATGTGGGAATCACAGATTTGTCAACACTCGTTCTAACAGAACAATCTCAATGAATCTGATTTAGCTTAAAAACAGAGTCATGCATCAACCGCAACAAAGAAATGTCAGCGCAGAAATGTCTTGCTGCTAAAAGAGAAAAACTTAGGAAAAGGCTTGTAGCAATAAATTTGACTCACTGCTGGAGAGTTCATTCAAGTCAATAAATATAGCGAGTTCCGGTGTTTTAGCAGAATTTACTTACTTCGACGGAGTGTAAACAGTTGAACTCCTCTGCGTGAAAGTTTAGCTTCCATCCAGCAGACATTCCAGCTTCGAGTATGCCTTTTGACTGTGTAACATCAAACACACCTGGCAGTATCAAAAGAAGCATTTAATGGTAAATAATAAGGGAACCTGACATTCAATTATGCTGACTAATGGTGAATAATAAATCTTTTTATTTAATAAATAGCAACTCTAAAATGTGTTTTTGAAAGTCCCACTAGGTATCAAATTACCAGAAAAAATTAGAGACAGCTTACATATAGAATGCTCCCTCAGGCTAATATAACACTTATTCGACTTTTGAATTGATTTGAAATTATTTCTTCGAGTTCTTTTGAATTGATGGAAATTAGTCAGTTATTTAGCTGGCATCACCCTAGAAATGTTTCGCAGAAAGTCAAATTGGTATGTACCAATTTTATTTTACACATGATGGTTTTTTAAACTAGATCAGTGTGAAATCTTCAAAAAGTTAAACTAACTTCGAGTAACAAGGCTTTGTTTCAATTTTGAATCCCTAAAATAAACTTTGAGTACAGCAAGCAAGTTTGTACAAGATGCACGACAAAAAGAAAGTTAGGGATACGAACACCATAATAGTGTATCTACTTTTATAATCTTATCCGCAAGCAATGCCCAATTTTTATTCAAAATCATCTCAGCACTATCCCACCAGCTGCATGATTGAAGGCAGCAGACTATCAGTAAGGTCAACTGACCTTTTTCGCAAAAGACATCTATATTGTCAATATGCAGCTCCCAGCTATCACAAAGAGCTTTTAGCTTAGGTATTTGGTTATCAATAATATCTCTGGTGGCTTCCTCAGCTGTGCTGCCCCTGTAAATGCATTCAGTCAGTATGATCAGCAGTAACGCTATGAACAGACAACCTGCCTTATTACCTTTAAAGCACTAATTCAAGATCAACAAAAATTGGAATTTTTAATTACATATAAGTATCATCAGTCCGTGCTGTTTAGAAATGTAAATTTGATACTTAAATAAATCCCCTCCAAAGAGCATAACATTAGGTTGATAGGTGAAGACATGTAAAGCATATACATTATAAAAATATCACTTTCTATCCCAAGATTTACCAAGTCATCTGTAGAAATAAGGCAGTCTAAATATATGTAATCTATTGAAATATTCAATCCTTGTTTTTTTTGTTTAAAGATTAACTGACAGCATTTTAAAATTACATTTATTTATACCAAGCATGTTTATATATACTTTACAATAACATAAGCAATACAAAAACGTATTTATATATACTTTACAATAATATAACCAATATAAAATCATATTTATATATACTTTACAATAATATAACCAATATAAAAGCATATTTATATACATTTTACAATAATATAAGCAAAATAAAATCACATTTATATGCTTTTGTTATGCCAATTTCTATGACTAAACTTGCTACAATAACTGTATAGCTGAAAAACTGGCATTGGATGCTAATTTCATTTTAAAACATACATTTTTTCCACAAATAACTACTCTTCATTCTACGTTCTCCACAAAATTGATTCTCAAGCTGATCTCCATTTTGCTGAAGTGTTAAAGATTAACTGACAGTATTTTACATTTAGAATTATTCACACCGATATAATTATGAAATTTCATTTTTCAGCAATGACTTTAATATTAGAAAAAAGAAAAACCAGTGTTGAAAACAAAAACACACGAGATGCAAGCTCTAAGCTGTGGCATAAGGAAGTCATTTTTGGCAAAACATGGACATATGATATACAATGTCAATGCCGACGATTAGCCCATACGTGTATGTGAGATAAAAGCACTTCTGAAGCCGCCATTCTAATACATTTTCTACATCTAGTTGCCACGCTACATGTTTTGGGTACACAACATGGCAGATAATTGTAACACAATGTCAAAGCAGATTCCACAAATACCAAAAAAGTTTGTGCCATGTTTAGATGTCTCGCATTAACTTTCGAGTGGTGGTTACAAAAATATACCAATCAACATGTATGCACATCTTAGCAAGAATTTCTTTGACAAAAATAGGAAGTTAAAAAAATTATCTGCAAAAATCAGCTATTCTCAGGAGACATTTCTTTAAAACCTATTAAATTAACAAATGCTCTGTTTTCATGAAAAATTGGAATCCACAATTTGTAGATAGCCTACGTAGTACAAACAAATAAGCGATCGTAATACAACTATATAGCATCAGCTGTTTCCGGTTGATACTCCGTATCAAACAAATATCATGAATCTGTCTGTCTAATTTCACGCCTTGAAAATGTTGATGAAACTTAGCATTTAGTCAATATTACACAATAAAACTATTCACACACCAGGCTGTAATTTTATCTGTTTCCGCTAATGTAATAAAATTGTGGTGGCAGTCAACCAGGAAGCATTACTTTGATCTGGTCCACTCACATTTAGAAAGTGTATGTATAGGCAAGTCAGCTGTACAATATGGGTCGCGGTCACAGAAACCATGGTTAAGTCGCAAATCACGAAGTTGAGTTATTCGACTTTAAAGTTCCACTAACTGAATTTATAATTTTGGTAAGGATTTTGATAACACATGCTTCTGAACTAATCAAAGAGTGATCTTTCTGAATCTGAAGTCAGTTTAGATAATAAATGTCTTAAAACCTCGGAAAAACCCCTTAAAACCGTTGCTATGCTAAACAGGAAGTACTGATAAATGGCGTCCGAAAAACGTAATCGTTTCTTTTTTGCCGATTTGAGAGATAATTCTGACATTTTGGACACTTATAATGAGTACTTTGGTATTCCAACTGATGCCAAAAGCAGTGTAAGTAAAGGGAATGACCATGATATATTCTTAACCATTCATATAAGATTTTTACAATATTTAATTATAAGAATAATTATTCGATTTTATAAGATTTGATTATAAGAAAAATAATTCGAATTTGCAAGATCAAAGTATAAAGTGACCAATGATGTGCAATATGTTACTGCTATTATTATTTTTTAACATTTTGTTGATCATACTACGGTTGTGCTCAATATCGTGGCGCTGCCAAGCCGTTTTTAATATCTGCAAAATTAGGTAATACATTTTCTTATAGATATACAGCCATTTCTATGACAACCAGCCAAAATCTGTTTAAATTTTTAAATTCAGCATAATTTTTTTGATACAAATACAGAAATCTAGATAAATATCACAACCTCTTAATATTGGTTGCTATGACGTTTTGAAATGCAAACAAAACTGTGCATCGGTTTTCGTTTCTCAGACTTTAACACCAGTTTTCTCGGAACTAGGTTTTCGCACTGATGGTAAACATGCATTCAGTTTATTGACCATAAAATCTGTTGTAATTAAGCTAGAATCAAAATTTTTTTTGCAAAATAATTGTGAGAATTTTCTCCTTCTGTTAATGCAGATAACTCTAAATCTTATAATCCCGACTTAACCATGGTTTCTGTGATCATGACACATATACTGAAAACTGATAATTTAGATGACAAAAGTCTTGCTGTTGTGAGAACAAACGTACCACAATAGATTGCACCTATGCGAATAAACTACATGTACTGTAAAAATTTTAATAATACTAAAGTGAACTTACTTTGGTATGGCATGGGCCCCGCAATAAGTAGCTGATACGTCCATTTTTACTTCGGAGTCATGGGTAGCCCGATTAATTACGCGCAACATTCTTTCTTCGGTGTCAAAGTCCAGACCATATCCACTCTTGCACTCAGCAAGTGTCACACCTGAAACGATATTGAAATAAGAACAAATGTCCTAGTCATCTCCTTTCAATGTTCCAATAAGCCTGTCATAGACTTGTGAGGACAACTTTAGGGTACCTGGAAAAATGACAAAAACAATGATTTAGTAAAATTTTATGCATACAATGTATGGGCAACAGCTCTCCTTGAATACTTCAAACAAAAACTGTTAGAAAATCACACTTTAGTCTAAAAATAATTACCAGATCTCATCAGCTCATAGAGCCGCTTTTTAAATAGGTCATAGAGATGATCCTCGCTGCAGTTCCTAGTCTGCTCTACGGTGTAGTTTATACCTCCTCCAGCCTCGTGTATCTCCATATAGGAAGCACCGGCTAGCTGTTCAACGGATGGAGTACAATTAGACATGTGCTCTTATATGTACATAGTAGGTAAGAGGGTCCATAGCGTCCACTGATTACACAACAAAAGCGTTCTTGCTTATTATGTGGTCTATAATGCGCAAGATGATTGCATACAGCTAGCAATAGTTCTTGACCAATAAGATGAACTTTTGCACAATTCAATAAAACCAGAATGGTAGAATGGACAAACCAAAAAGGAATAAATTCGAAATTGGTCATGGTGAAGCCAGGCTTGTCCTTCAAGAACAGATCATGGTGTATACCCGAAGTCACACGAACTTTTGGAACCAATTTTGGACCACTACACGTATGCCCACCATATTGACAACTTGTTAAAAAAACATGAGCTTGTGAAATGCTTTTCTGCGTTAAACGTTGTCGAAATACCTCATTCAAGAATAAGCGGAAATCGTATTGAGTTATTTTAAATTTCATGTAGAACAGAGTTACACGATTTTGCTATCACAGCTCCGGGGCAGGAGAAAAATTTGGCTCACACTTTATAACTAGCCTTAATTATTTTCAACAAGAGTTTGTAATTTCCACTATTCTAAGCCATCATTCTAATTAGCAAACTGAAGAGGCGGACGTTGTCGTTAGCTGATGGAAGGAAAAAGTTTAGATTTTTTGCGCCTAACACATATACTGTACCTAATCTGACACTTGGAACAACTAACCAAAAAGCATGATGTAGAAAGTGTAGAATTTTGATGCTTTACTAATAACCTTTACTAATAGCTGTCTCTTACAATAATACTTCCTTACATATAAAATTTTATGAGTGAATTTATGGGAGATGATTGCAAGAAACAACTTTTGCTGTCGAATATTCTGAAAAATTTGCAATTTAATTTAGCATGCCGTTCTTTATTCATACAATGACTTGGGATAGACAATCAGTTTGCCTTCGGAAAATTCATAGGAAAGTAATATGTAGAAGATTGGCTTTTTGATAAAGATTAATTATTAGCAAGGCAGAATATATGGCAGAACTGGCAAATCCATATCGGTCTAGTTGTCAATCTGTATTTGGCTGATGCAATCAATTCAACTCCGCAAAAATAAAATGTTTGCAATTATCACAGATGCTATTAATTGTCAACATAAAAAAGATCTCACTAGAAATTGAAAGCTAGAAAAGTTGTCAACGTCAGACCATCAACGGAGTGATGACAAGCAGTACATAATGCATTATCACCAACCAATAACTAATAGAAAGTATCATGTACAAGAAATCTATGTAATTAACAGCTTGGTTATCTCTAGCAGAATGAAAATAGCTAATGTATAGCATAGCGTGGAACGCATTAAGTAAAATGGAAGCAAATAATATTCATACCACTATAACATGACGCCTATAAAAAAATTTCGAAAATTTCAAGTTTGGCAGAGCAATAATAATATTACCGATGCTTAGCATTTCCTAGTGGATAAGAAAAACCTGGAGGCTTTTCTCATCCATTAGGAAGGCAATTGAACAGATTATAAAGTTTGCTGGGTGGTTAACTTTGTTGCTTTACTATTAACTTTATATTAACTTATATTAACTTTATATTAACTTTTTATAGTAAAATCATGTCATAACATCAAGCTTGTAGTTTACATAATCAACTCAGCATAAACAGGGTACAATGCCCTACCACTGTTAGATATAAAATATGGCCAGTAGATAACATGACGCATTATTATGTTTGTTTTTGTTATTATGCTTGTTTTTAAGTCATCATCCGCTGACTCATATACCCCTCCCCTAAGCTATGCATGCTCATATCTTGTTGCTAAAAGGGTGAAAGTGGTGCACAGTTAGTTTTACCTCATGAGAACAAGTACATGTACATGCAAAATGTGTTAAGAAGTCATTGATTATGGATGTGAGTGTATTCGCCGACTGTACAGCTAGATTGGGAGTTAAAGCACAAATTAACAAAATAAACTCTTTATTTCAACGATACTACTTCAATCATTCTATAGCTGCTTGTAATTTTTACGGAAAGAACATTTTATATCATATTCCGAATGCAATCAAACTTCGACAGAAGAAGTTTATCCATTCTGATATTTGCTTTATATATGATAACAGCCATATGTTTTGGAGATCAAGTCGTGATGACAAATATTTTAAGCAATCACATTTAGCATTATAATGCATTATAATGTATAAAACTGAGAAAAAAAATTTAACAAATTACAATATATCCAATAACTAAAAATAATAACCATTAAAAGATGCCTTTATTGTTACTTTACCTTACAGACCTATTAACTATACTTAATAGTATAGTTAATAGGTCTATGCTTTACCTAGGAAAAGCATGAATTGTATTCTAGACTAGGCAATAGCTGAGCTCGTTCTGAGACTGAGTAGTAGAAATACTCGGCTTAAACTTACGCAGCTCAAGTTTCTCTAAGTTACCTTACCCTAGATAAAGCTTGAATTAACTTAATCGATATGTAGTTCACCATTTTTGCATTTTACATTTATTTTTATCAGTTTTTTACATGTATTCACAAAACTTTAATGTTTTGAGAAATGTCAGCTATCACAAGTAGGAAAGTCCTTCGCATGTTGTGACAGATATTTGCTGAAATTTCACATTGCATGTTGAAATATGCATATGCAGAGGTGATCATGGTCAGATAATTGTCAGCATAGCTTGTGTATAGTTGTTTGGGTGCAAGTTGTAATTAATCAGTTAGAAGATTTTTGTTTCCCAAGGACAAGGCAGATTTATCATAACACATTGTATAATATAGCCACTAACTATACTGAATCAGTTGTGATAGCAGGCCAGTAACAGCAGCTGACGAGAAACATGGTCCACAATTGCGAATAGATGTATCATAATTAAATTGGAAGAAAAATTGTTCAGCCAAAAATAGTTTAAGTGTAGCAAGCTGACACCATTACATTTACCTTCATTGCAAACTCATTCACTCGGTCTCCAGCCCAAACAGGATGAGTATGTCCATCTACTAGACCTGCAAGTGAATGGCTATAGTCTGATGTACATTTCATGATGTATTGATGAGGTCTTCGAAACTTCAAAATGAGTTGATTGAAATTGTTACTGAAACTAGCCTTCTGTGTAACCCCCAACTAAGGTTTTGGTTGCACCACATACTGCCTTAGGTTCATACTGCCTCGTTGCAAAATCAAATTAGGAATGTCAATAGCAGTGATGGTATTTAAACCAATTTTGTTCAATAATAGAAGTATCGTGACAAAAAAGTGATTCAGAGACATAATGATTAAATATTGTGAAGACAAATCTAAGCCAAGTTAATCTTTAAAATTATCAAACCTGTTTTTTAACCCAATCTTTAACTCTTCATATTATGAAATAAAAAAGATTGCGGCATGTTGTCAACACTTCGAAGCCTGGGCTCGGGATAATTCGGGACATTGTTTACTCGGCTAATCTCAGAATAGAGAAAACTCGCATGCATAGTTTCGCTTTGTTCTCCACTACTTTTGATTAGGTGGAATTACAAAATTTTGGTCGTTTTGCATGTATCCTAATAGATTTTCAGTATAATTTCAGAGTTTCAAGTTTATTATACCAATAATGTTCGAGATATCCCAAAGACAATGAGGACATCTCAAACAGCCGAAAAATGAAAAATGGCTGCTGACAGGAAGGTTATCATTAGTTTCTAATGACACACTAATTGAAGTTTTTGGTATTGAAGGCTCAGAAATAGGCAAAACTAGAAAGCTTCTTCTTACCAGCAACAAGAGCTTAAAACTGAAACTAGTTGTTTTTCTAATCATAAAAACATACACAATATCAGATTTGGTGTACTGAAATAATATTCTTATTTTTTTCAGCTACCTCTAATACATCACTTTTAGAAAGTGTGACACAAACTATCCACTCTATCTGAGTTCTATTTTTGCCATTGTTTTTTACAAGCCTAGAAATTCAAAATGATACTCAGTTCAAAAGGAATTGTGCTATTCAATGTGCTTTCACAGCCAACAGAGCTGGAAATTCTGTCTAGGATCAGGGTACCTGCTTGTCTATTCAAGACCAGGCTTCAATGTATTAGATTGTTATGTCCTAAATGCTTTTCTGATACTTCATACAGGGGATGAAAACATCAGAATTCCGGAAAGCTGTTGTACGATTAGTAGTATTATGACAACCTCGTATGGCAGAACAAAAAGTTATTTGTACCTGGAATAATCGACTGATTTGTCGCATCATACACATTTTCACATTTCCCCATGTAGGCATCTTTAATATCAGAATTGAGCCCAACAGCTGCTATGTTTCCATCCCTAACAAAAGGAGAATGCATAGAGCAATATTTACAAACATTCATATCGTAGGAGGTGCTAAAAGTTATGAAACCTTCCAATTGAAATAAGCCAAAGATACTTTATGCTCTTCATAAAAACTGCATCCTATTAGGACAAAATTGAAACTGATTTTAGCCTATTAGGTGATTTTTGCTTTCTGCTTACACAAGATCTAAGTTAGTTTGTTTTATCTTGCAAACAAGTTTATGCATTTGATGTTTTTATGTTCATTCATTATAATAGACAAATGCACAACTGAGGTATCACGAATTGATGTCACTGATATTTCTGCTGCAAGCTTGAGACAGCGCAAATAGAAGGAAAACTTTTACAATGGATACCACAAAGCTCGTATTTGAATGCCACCCCTATGTGAACGCTACCTTTATTTGAGCTCGACTACAGAAGAATGGTTAAAAAATAAAGCGCCACCCTTTAATTGAATGCCACTTCTACTTGAACAGTACTTTTATTTGATGGACACTACTTGACATTTTCAATCTTTACGAACCCATAATAGCAAGTCATCAGTAGAAAGTGTCCATAAAACCATACACGTACTAATAATAGTTCAATTACATCAATAACAATTCATTCATTCGTTGTTTTCATTCGTATTGAAGTCCGTCTTCCAAGTCTTAAGGTTTTTCCGTTAAAAACTTTGATTGCAACACAATAGTAATAATAGCTAAAGCTGCATCATGCATTTCAAAAGGCCTGATGAAACTTTAGCAGGTTTCGGACAAATCATTTCTGATTAGTGAGTTGATAATTAATTACCCTATCATACCTGTATTAAAACGAAAGGAAACAATTATATGCATGCGTTATGCAATAAAAAATGTTTACAATCTATCCTAAGCGTAGTTCGCTTTAAATTTTACAATTTTTTACATTTTAATTTTTCATCACTATTCCTTGCTAGCAATGACCAGTTGTGTCAGAAGGATTACAGTTACAAATTGTCGCTAACTTTAGATATATGGAGCTAGATGATTTTTATTGAACAATAGTACTACTGAGAGTGACAATTTTTATTTTTATCAGTAATAATAATGCCGCAAACTGTAACAATATTGATAAATCGTCCGACAAGGACATGCTTCTGGTCTTTTAAAAGACGTCCAAAAAAGTGTTCATTCTCATTCTGCAATGCATATGTGGTATTTTTATGGGATCAGCTGATGTAAAAATTTTTGCTGATCAAGTTGGTATTAAATCTTTTGATAATTTACAGGCGCCCTTGGCAAATATTAAGTTTTATCGAATACGTAACCACTGTGAAGCTTCTATTTGAACGTCATGATGCTCTATTTTTCAGCCCTGCCCTTAAGTGACGGTCAAACAGAAGTGGCGTTGAAATAGAGTTTGGCGTTGTATTTACAAATAGCTAGTCAGAAGTTTGGCAACATAAATTTTACCCTTCTACGGGCGAAGCAAATGTCTCCTATATTTTGCACTCCCCTTCAGGCAGAGCAACATTAACCTTTTTGCACGCAAGAAATCTGATAACTTACCTCAGACTTGTCGTAGATCTATATATAAATATGGATTGGAAAGCTGAGAAATATCTATCTATACCAGTTGATATTTATGGCTTGTAATTACCTGCTATGATATTATAGCCCTTAACTTGCATTGTGTTGAAGCTTTCAATTTTTTCATTTCATTTTAAATTTGAAAGCATATTTTTATCGCATAACTATTTTTAACAATTTTGCATAAAAGCTCATTGCACTCATTGATATGTTCGCTAGTTTGCAACCAAAACTGGAGATTTTATGATATGTACAGGTTAAAAAAATTAATTTGATAGCAAGAGTTCATGCATTTTCTACTCACCAGAAAAAAGATTTCCAATGAACAAGTTTTAGGTACTTGAGCTTAGCAACGAATATCTTGTTTATATCGAACCTTGGTTGTTTCCCATTCTTCTTTTACAAACATGGATGTTTTCTTACAGAGCTTTTGCTAAATGGAAGAGCTGTTATAATAACACTAAGATCGTGCAAAATTTTGAAAAAAAATTGTGCTGTTTACTAGTTTATCTAGCTCATGCTGCCAGTACAGCTTTAAACTACTAATTGCAATATCTTGACGCTGTAGTTGTAGAATTGATTACAACATATTACTCATTCAGTTAGCCATGTTTCTTTTGTTGGTGTGGCTTGCTTCAACCATTATATCCCAATCATACAATGCTAGGCTTAGATTAAGCTTGTCAGTGCTAGTGAGGTATTTGACCTTATGACTGTATTTTTTGGCTGCCTACAAACCACAACCCTGTTATTACATGTATATCAGCCAGTCACTGTACAGGCTTCAAAGATTACAAACGTTACTTGCTTGTGTTACAACATACACTCTTTTCACTTCTACTAAACTCTCAAAAACAACACTAATAAGGCTAGTAGCACACTAAAATTTTTGGTCGTTTTAAAATTGATTGACATCACCAATGGGTTGTTGCTCAGTTATGGAATGTTTCACCAATTTCTGAAGGACATTGACACGCTAAGACATTGTTGATAATAGTGGAGCATTTAGAATCACAGAGCAAAGATTTTTATGAGAGAGAGACATCATTATTGCAGTAAATTATGCTTGTGGGCTATTAAGAATACAAGGAGATTAAAATGATCAAGCAGAGGAATGGCAAAAAAGGCTAGTAACGATGAATTTTTTAGTATTTGTAAAAGCTTTACTGTTGTGTCTGTTTGCTCACCATTACACAGAATTACAGGTATGTACTTGAAAATTGAAAAATAAAAGTAGGTATAATAGAATTATGTACTAGACCGGTAAGGCAAGATGAGAGCAAGTTGAATATATAACACTGACATAACAGATGATTGGTAACGGTTTTGGAGCTCTTAAGAGTATGGGTGTGGGCAGTGTTCAAAATTGCTGTAGCTACAGGTGACACAAAGATCCATAAAGAGAGAGAGAGAGAATGAATTAAATGTATGTTACATAAAAATGGTGTTTGTAGGCATTTGAACGTGTTGAGGCGGGTAGAAAATGGTGGAACCAATGCTACAGTGACAATGGGCTATGAAAACTATGCATGCATGATAGTAGGCCTATGTCTGAGTACAAATATTGGACATGCTAATCTGCTGAGATTGCATGTTTTTTAAGTTGGTGGCAAAACATGAATGCACACTTTACGAAGTTACAAAAGGACTAATGTTTCAAATCACCTGAAATAGGTCACTAAATAATATAGCATTATCAAGTTATTTTGATTGAATATAGTAAAATAGGACCTTTGATAAAAAAGAGTTCAAGTATGTTTAACAGAATTATGGTAGTCTCCACTAACGGCCTATCTACAAACACTCAAGCGAACATTTTTTAACGTTTGCAGGTAAAATATAGCGTGGTTAGCAGCAAAAATGTATAATAACTATGCTGGAAACTAACATAACATAAGTAACAACATAAAACGTTAGAAGACTACCTCTACTGTACTCAGTACAAAGAAAAATTGCGACGACACGTGGTCAGACCTTGGTAGCATCTTTTTATAACTCTTTGTGAAATAAACCAACGCAGATGATAATGTTCTGTGTTTTAGACTTAGAATATCGCTTGTTATTGAGAACTAATTAAGCTGGAGTTGATTCGCTGTTATATGGAGATACTGCGAAAACCAACAAGGAATGTAGCCAGACCACAGGATAAGCATACAATACGTACAAGCAGCAAGACGCCCAAAGACATTAAAAGATTCAATAATTAGAAAATGTCAAAAGCAAATTAGAAGCTTCAAATTTGGAAGAAATCAATCATAGGAATAGCGTCAACACCAGATAGAGAATATGCCAAAGGGAAGTCGAAGCAATTAAACCTACCAACCACCATCATCAAAAAGCCACCAGAGAACCATTAGATACGAGTCAAATGAGTCACATACAGTTCTGCCACTCCTGCCAACCATGACCTAGACACCAGGAGTAAGTCACGAGCTCCACCCTACATGTCAACATCACGTGCACCAGCTGAAGACTTACGCAAACAAGATATCTTCCCACACCTGACAGAAAGCATTAAACCTTAACACTCAACCTACACCCACAGGCTAACCATCCCACATGCCAGACATCTATAAAAGAGAACAGCTTCAATGACTCAGCATCTCTATCTCCAGCTCTACCTTGAGCTCTCGCTCTCCCTTTTCCCGAAGACCTCCTTGGATGCTCTCCCCTCTGCCTGCTGAGGAGCCTCTCTCTCCCCTGTCTATGGAGCCTCATTCTCCTTCAGCTGAGCCTCTTCTACACCACTATCTCAACTGCCGACACTCTCTACATATGGCCTCTCACGACTCTCGTCTGACTGTTGAAACTCACAGCTGTACAGGACTGATCAACAAGCATAGACGACCGTTCGAGTAAGGATGTAATTTTTATTAGCTCTTCTAATTGTTTGTCATTAATATTATTGTTTTAAAATTTTGTTAGTTGTGTATTTCATTGTTTGATTTATAGACTAAAAAAGTAAGTTTGACTGGTAGATATTAGTATTGCTTACAATAGCTTAACACCTTCACTATACCTGACCAGTAATAATTAAATTTGTTCCAACAAGCTAAGCAAAAGGGCACAAACTAAACATAGTCAAAATAGAATAACATGACAAGCAAATTCAACACTGATGTTGTGTGTGAACTCGGATTAGTTATGAATAACATAATTTCTTCACAACCACGCATAACACCGCACCTGCCTATTACAATGCAGCCACCATCGCCGGGTCCAGGGTCTATTGTAGAGAGATTTCTAGTTTGCTGTCCACTGACAGCAGTTTCACCATTGCTAACAACTTGGACAATTTGATTTGCTGAATGAATCAACAGTTTGTAAGGAGCACTCATGTTGGAAATCAGTTTTGGCGCTGCAGACGTGGTTAAAATGGCCCTCCAAGTGAATAGACCAAACAATTCGGTGCGAACGATATTTGCGTGCACCAAATCAGATCGCTAGCGACGCTTCGCAACGGATCCACTGCTGTCGTTTCTGCCTTTTCCTGTGCGCCATTGTTAGCAACAAAGTCCCTAATTATCTCCTTTTAGGTTTGTTGTTCTAGTTCGACATAGACACAATTTATGACTGGTTTTTGAATATTTTTAATGAAAAATGTTTTGTAAATTTCGGTATATGTAGAAAGTTTTTTTCTGGAGCCTACGTTGCTGCTAAAATCATTTCATTAGTATGTCAGCTGAAACATGAATTGACCTACAGAGCTATTCGCCTTGTACAGAGCTGTGAAAGTTCAGTGTTTATTGCTACTTTTATGCACATATTTGTTACATGTTTAAAAATGCGCTTATATTGCCCAAATTGTCTTATTCACGAACTTGTGGACGAACTAATGGATGTACTTGCTTTATTTAAAACGGCATCTTTAATATCTGTTATGTAATACTAAAACCACAGCTTCTAGCAAAAACTCTGTATTTTTTCCTTTATGTTATTTTTGTTTGTGTAGTACAGGCTTTGCATAACAATTTTTCTGACCGATAGTTCATGTACAGCCTGATATTCTCGTAATGAGATTTCATTACGCTTTGCCGAATATGTATATTGAAATCAGGGTTGGAAAACACCACGGTTTTCATGTAAAAAACCAGGTTTTTTGTTTAAACCGGTTTTTATGGTTTAAACCGGCTTTTATGGTTTTTATAATTTTATCAAGGTTTTTGCAATTTCAAATCTAATTAACATCACTTTAGCTGCAGGATTGAGTATTGAGCATACATATGTGAAATCATATGGTACTGTGAGAGTTGTTTTCGAAAAAAAAAGAGAAAACATGGAAATCTCGGAATGAGTCTTTAATCAAACATGATTGATGAAATACAGAGCAGAAATCTTATGACATAAAGTGAATATTTTACATACATCTATGTCTAAGCAGAAATTTTAATCCAAGTGATTCGTTGTGCGATAGTGTAGAGCAGAGCATAATGCAGATTCATTGCTAGTGTTTGGAGCAGTGGCAGATGACTCAACTTCTATCACCTGAATACTAGCATCACTGTCTAAGTTGGTGTTTTCAGCATGACATCCTATCTCCGTGACCTCGCAATATGACAGCACACCTATTACATTTTGCCTTAAAACCTTTGCCTTTTGCAGTTTGAGTGAAAAACTGCCAAACAGGATCCTGTTTGCGAGGCGTGTTGGAAATTTGAGATCCAATTTTAACTTTTCAAAACACAAATTTGATAAACTGAATTCTTACAATCCAACTACTTTGGCTTGTGCCCAATAAATGAAATATTAGTTTGCGAACTTAAAGCTTTTGCCCAAAAGGATTTTATTGTTTTAATTTCTAATTATAAGTAATCCTTTCTCTCTGGCCAGACATGAGAAAGTATTCATTCATTATTAGAGACGATGATTAGATTAGTATATTTCACATGGCTTTTATATTTCATCATTAAAGAGATCATTATATCACTTGCTAAAAGCAATTGAAAATGAAATTCACAAATTCATTGTTGTGCTAGGGTTTCATGTAGTTTCAACTTGAGCTCTGCCATCAATTTGCTACTGTGCCCTAAATAAACTTCCACATCTGATAATTACATATAATTGCATTTCTATCGCACATGAACCACTAGGAGCTTAAAATATTATGTTTTTCACAAAAAATAATGAAAAAACCATAAAAACCGGTTTTTTGGCTGATTTAAACCGAGTCAACCCTGATTGAAATAGGCCTACGTATGTATATGTAAATATAGACACTTATATATTTAGCCTAGCCTACATACTTATGTGTACATACTAATTCGTTTTTGTTTAAGTATCTGTATACTAGCAGGAGTACCCGGCATTGTCCAATAGTGAAATCAAGAGCTGTCTGAACCTCTAAGAGATTGTATTTATTTTTGTAAAATAGGGTGTTAATTCAAATAATGCTATACATGCTGTCATGGTAGCAATTCAAAACAAACATGTGAAACTGAGATGGTATTTTTCTGATATTCATAAAGCCTAACCTTTGCTTCGGAGCCTCACAGGCCAGGTGTTTCATTTCATTTTTGTTCCACTGTTTGGGTATGAAACATTTATTCTTTGGATTTGTGAAGTTAATTCAGAACTGCAATGGTGACCAAGCTTACATGAAAAAACATAAATGCTATGCGCTCATGTCACCAACTACCCTTCAAATGTTCAACTGCTCTGCCCTTTTGTGCTTTCAGCCTTTGTAACCTTGAGTCATTTGATTTTTTTGACTTGCCTGATCTCTCTTTTCTCACCAACTCTTTAATTTTTTTTCAACAGCTGCTTTTTGTCCCTGTTGGGCTGTTCTTATTCTTTATTAATAGATTTTTCAATTGATTTATTTTGATTAGTCTCAATCCTTTGTGCTTCATTTCTTTGAGCAGTTTTCTGAGCTATTGCCCTTTGACCTTTTCGTGCGGTATGATTTATTTTAGCTAGCTTCCTTCCTTTGTTTAATTTCTTCAGCAGTTCTATTTTGAAGAACTTGTAATCATTCGTTCTTAAAGGTTGACTTGCAACAAAATTCACATTACAGGTATTTGATATCAAAAGATTCACCATGTCTTACTCTGTTGTATTGTAGGTGCCAAGTATATGGAAATGTGATTACAAGCTCTGAAGAGCTAAAAAACGAACAGTTAATTGCAGCCACACGAGACCGCCGTAGTTTGAATTCTCTTTCCAAAACGGCTCAAATGTGACGTAGTTGTGGTAGATGGGTTCTGTTTACACTTTCATGCAACCTTATTCGTCGAAATATTCTCACAAATATACTTCACGCATTCAATAAAACCGTGTCTATTGTTTTTACGCGTCTATTTTATCATCATTGTAATGCTGTCACTTTTAGCAGTGATATCTTATAACTTAGCGTAAAAATTCATTTTATTTTTTAACCTTACCTCGAAGGAGTACATATCATCGTATGATAATCATGACGAGCCTGTTGGTCACTGGTGATAATCAAAAAGTGCTGCAGAAATTATTTGCGAAGTATTGGGTCACATGATCAGATTACGACTAGACGATTAGACCAAGCCGAAACAAAGCTGTAAAGTAGCAAACCATCTATATTTGATACGGGGTCTTCGGTAAAACCCGAGGAGTTTGTCATAACCTAGTGCTACGATAAGTTTTATACTGAGCTTTTTATTGGCCTTTCAATTCACGTGAGAACATCACCTGACAAGAAGATAATCAAACTGTAATGACTACGTCAGATAAATAAACAGATTCCAATCTATGGCGGCTTTTCGTTTTTGAGCTTTTAAGAGCTTGTAATTGCATTTCCACATATTTGGCATCTATAACACAACAGAGTAAAACATGGTGAATCTTTTGATACCAAATAACTGTAATGTGAATTTTGTTGCAAGTCAACCTTTAAATTCTTGCTTGTGTCTGTTACTGGTTTTCTTTTCGTCAAAGCAGTCCTTTCTTCTTGTTCTTTGAGTTTCCTAAGTGTGCGTTCCAGTGACACACATTCTCTCTGCTATTTCATTATACATCTTCATTTGATTTTAAATGTTCTTTTCTCTGAAGGCATTGTGGCTCTGAATTTATTGAAAGGGTTATTTACCTTCAAAAAACTTCTTGACTTTGATTTAAAATTTTGGATTTATGGAAAGTAAAAAGAGATTGGATAAAAATTTCTTTTTGGAATAAAAGTAAATTTTATAGCCAAGGTAATAACATAGATTTTGAAAACTGGTGACTGATGTATATTCTTAAGGTTACTTTAGAACTATGATAAAATGGGTACTTCAATATTTTATAACATTTGTATACAGTGCACCCTCAGGTTATAAATACTCTGTTATAGGGTTTTTTGCCGTATGTTTTTTCACCCATACAAGATATCAAGTACGATATCTTGCTGTACGATATCAAGAAAAATTCTCTCGAAATTCAAATATGGCAGTCGGTGTGCTGAAAACGCCAGAATAACGAACAAGATGTTGATATGTTATTCGTCAAACCCCTTCCCACAACGCCTGAAAGAGATACGATGCGCTCTCTTGTATTTCAACGTTATTTTTAATCAGATGGGTGGTAAATTTTAGATGATGGCAAAATTTAGTAAAAAACATGCTTTAATTTCAAGTATGTGTTTAGTGAGTTACATTCATTGAAGCTAAATTCAGTATTTATGTTATAAGCTCTAACCCTGACTTCGCACATACGGACAGACACTGCACTTAGAGAAACTATATATTTTATGTTTCGTTTTAGGTATATACCACATTTTTTCTTCTTTTTTTGCAGCATAGGCCTTGTTGTAGAGCAAAAATTGAAAAATAATGTTTTGAACTGACAATGAAGTTGTGCACTCCCTTTAGCTTAAACCATAACTGTCACGAACAACTTTTATCATATTTACTAGGTAAATCAGACACGCTGATTCCGATTTTGTACTCAAAATAAAGATTAGTCCACTAACCTTCAAAGTCATTTAGGCTTTTTTAAAGCGTTTCAATGTCCGTTTCGAAAACAACACAATCGGCATTACAATATGTGACAAAACCTAGCTTTTTCAGAAACGGAAGTTCGGAATGTTTAGTCCGATTTAGAATAATAGGATGGGTGTCTTAAAACCCATTATTATCTAAATCCAGCCTGTAAAATAATTTCAGTTTTTTATGAAAGGGATATAAACTATTTAAAATTGCTCGCAGCTTGCTACATGACGTTTAAATGGGCTGGACGCCGAGAAAAGTTAGCTCAAAAAGCGCGGTTTTATCACAAGCTAGCATTGTTATCGCGCTTTTTAAATATGCAATGCTAAATAGCTTATCTACCTTTCTGAAAAGACCGATATTATTTTTTAGGCTGAATTTAGATATTAATGGATTTTAAAACACCCATCTCTATTATTCTAAATCGGTCTAAACATACCTACGTAACTTCTGTTCCTAAAAAGCTAGGTTACGTCACGTATTTATGGGCGGAGCTGGTTATGCCGATCGTGTTGTTTTCGAGACCGATATTAAAACGCTATAAAAAATCCTTCATTACTCTGAAAGTTAGTGGCCTAATCTTTATTTTGAGTACAAAATCGGAATCAGCGTGTCTGATTTACCTAGTAAACCTAGTACCTAGTAAATTACCTAGTAAAAGTTGTTCGTGACAGTTATGGTTTAACATAAAATTACCTTAATCATGAACACTAAATCAAGTGTAAGTGAATGGGAAAAAAGGGAAACGCTTTCAATACAAACCAATAATACAAAAGTTACTGCATAGTCATTAAATTAAGGAGTTCAATTTAGTTTGTTTTGACGGGCCAACGAGATGAGTCTGGGAAAATCTTGGAACGGATTAGGCTATTAACATATATTTTACGCTTCGCATAATGTAAAATTCCTATAACGTAAACACTCTTCGAATTCATTATTTGTGTTATTGAGACATTAACTGTATTACTGTATTCACAAAAAGACGGCCATTCAAGGCTGGGTATGACTAACAATACCAAGCAATATTACTAATAGCCAATTCTTGCATCGTTAAGCTTCCTATGGCAATCCCATTTTGTTTAGGTGTAGACACACATCATGAGCAGCTCTGAAGAGGTTTCATGGATTAATTGGTTCTGTGGCTTGAGAGGGAACGAATTCTTCTGTGAGGTTGGTATTAAACAAAAATTTGTTTCATACGTCTAGCTTCTTAGGTATCCTTGTCGTTAACTTAATTTCCATAAACTTCATCTTTGTTTGATGGTTACTTCTGAGATACCTCATTGGTGTGATGATGATTCGTGTGTATCTAAAAATTGGGTAGTTTGTTTGAGGAGTTTTGGTTTGGTAAAACTGGATGGAAGCCATCGGTAATAAAATACGCTGACCTGTCAGTAGTTGTCATTGTTTAAAAATCAGATTGTTTACATATTAGTCATTTTAATCATGTCTTAAAAAGCCTGCCTCTCTGAATATCATATACTTTCAGGATAACCTTTTATCTCCTAGCGTACAGTTGTAAGCTATGCTTATGCCTAGTATGAAAACGCAAACTTCCAACTTTTTTGGTAGAAAATCTTCAGTCTGTTGGGGTTTCATTTCAAACAAGAGGTTTTATAAAGTTGTTAGGAGGGAGGATTGATAGGTTTAGGTATATGCTTTTGCCTCACTATTGGATGAAGCTCAATCTATGTTGTTGGTCAACCATTTTTGCGTGATTCCAAAAGGTGAAGTGGTGTGCAGACTACCTCGGAATATAATTTGTGTTATCATTGCTGAATCAGTCAGGCAGACAAAACGATCAGATAAACTTTAGGGTGGTTTGATTGGCCAAACGAAACTAGTGTTTGATTTCACCCTAACCCTTGTTTTGTCCTTGAGTATATTTTTGGGAGGCACTTTTCTGCAGCTTTTTAAATCATTCTTTGGTCTGTCTGAGATATTGAAGAGGCTACTAACTTCATTTTATTCATAGGTGGATGAAGACTATATTCAGGATAAGTTTAATCTCACAGGCCTAAATGAACAGGTAAGATTTATTTCCCTTGAATCTGCTTCAAAACGCTTTGTATAAACTTTGCTGGCCATCCAAAAATTAAGAACTAATGTTGTCCCAAATGGGTTACTACTAGTATCTTGGCAGTCTAGCTTGGCGTGAAAAATCATCATGTGTAATAACTCTGTGTACAATTATTCTGTAAAACAAGTGATCGGTCTAGCTGCGCAGCTATTAAAATGTCAGTCTACCATGCTAAAAAGTTGCGAGTTCAAATCCTGTTCGATGCACTATTTTTTCCGACTATCGCTACATACTGACTCGGCTCTTATTATAGCAAAGATTATAGTGAAGATTCCTCAACTTTGCATTCAAGGATATTGTCAGGCTCAGGCTAGAATTAATATATTTAAGATAGACATATGTGAATCGTTTAGAAACATATGTTGTTTGTTCATCTCCCAGGTGCCTCACTACAGACAAGCCTTAGACATGATACTTGATCTCGAACCTGATGATGAGATGGATGACAATCCTGGACAGAGTGACATTGTTGAGCAGGCTGCTGAAATGCTGTATGGACTGATCCATGCGAGATACATTATGACTAACAGAGGTATATTTGTGTTGTCTCAAGGCTGGCCAATGTATGGAGACATACATTGCAGCTAGCAGTGGTATGAGCTACACTCATACCTTGACATATGAGCTTAACTCATTCGCACCCGTACGCGAGTTAACTCGTGTATTTATAACGTTGCTATGCACCCAAGGGGAGGTATCTCGCCTCTGGATTTTATCTACTCACTGTATCGCTATTTTTAAATTATAAAAGAAAATCTTTGATTAGTTAGGAAGAAAAATTTCTGGCCAGTCAGACAAACGTGCAAATATGTCTCAATGATGTTTCTGGCAAAAGTTATGACCAAAATAGTACACTCATAATGACGTCTACCTAAACCGGAAATCATCATGGCGACTTTAAATTTTATCGTTCGCGATAATTTTTTCAACTCCAGACGTAAATATGCAGATTCAGAAGTGATCAGACAATGAATGACTGCATAAATCAAATGAAAACATTATTTTTAACGTTTCAAAGTTTTATTAACTTGTAATTTTGCCAATTTGAATAGTTATGCTGGAATAAAAAGGCACTTTTTAGGCTGTCAGCGGTAGTCAGCCTAATGTTGTCATTCGCTTTCGATAGCATGATATTGATTCTTAGAGCTGTATATGAAGGCTGAAAAGTCAAGAACAGGGTTATTGAACATATTTTTATTACTTGAAACATGTTTATGACAGTTTATTTGAGTTATATCGGCATGTAGGTTAGCTATGTTTTGGTTTGAAGGTTTGAAGTCGCGAGGAAAAGTTAGAAATTAAAGTTTCATAATTTTTATGTTCAAGATGAACTGAATTTGTATAAATAATATTCATAACTGTCTATTGTATGTAATAAATGAGTATTTTAGTCAAACCTTGTATATTTTGCAATTTTTATGGTGTGAGACTAACTTTGTTTCAGCAAATAACAATTTTTGCAAAATCGGGAATTTTCTAAAACTACCTTCTTTGAGAGACATATTTACATGAAAGGGATATAAGTTGTTTATATTAATGTAATATCATTTCAAAGAGGAGACTTGGCTGGTTCTTGCGCAACTTGAATTGTCTCAAGTCTGTCTCTTGTAGTAGTAATTTGAATTATGGCAACTTTCTGAAAAATGACTGGTTTTTGAGGTTAATCGCCTGGAAATTAGTCGGGTGCGAATGAGTTAATGCGTTCTGGGACTGAGCTCGTAAGTCAATTTACTCATGTCTTAAGGCACTATTTCGTAAGTAAAATCACTAAGAACAAATTAATCCGTTACCAAACTGTGAAAATACCGCAGGATATTACGGTAGAACACTAGACAGTTTTATTAGTAGAACTCGAAACATGATATTATACGGTAAAAAAACATGTTTCAAGTGTGGAAATTCAGGACCTATTCGGTTGTTATTATCTGCAATAAAATGTAACGTCAACATGTACACTACTGTATAGAGTTTTTACCTTCCAGACAGATGTCGTTGATAATGGCGGTCTGAGAGAGACTTGAGGGCAACTTGTTCGGTAAACTAAACTTTTTGACCCTCTGTAATAGAGAGTTTGAATTTAACTTCAATAAATTTAGCTTAACACACACTTGAAGCAGTTTTAATCTTTCACTAAACTCACTTTAATTTCATTGTTGTATTTTTTATTATCTCTTTCCGGTTAAGCGGCTTTTGCTTCGCGCTCTTTTTGTATTTTTTAGCCAACCTTTTAAAAAAATTTTCCATGTGTGTCCAGAAGATAGACCTGTTCTCAAGACTAGTGATGCTGTTCTCAAAAGTGGCCTCTCACATACTTGGCTGTATAGTCTAGTGACCATCGAGAACCGGCTCGTTTGCTCGTATCTCAAACATTACTCGTGTTTCAAGGAAGAAACTTGCTAAAAAATCAGCTCGCATCTCGAGTTTTTTGTATATTGGGGCACTCGTATGTAGAGGTATGACTGTATTTTTGTGTTCTGTATTCAAATTAGCCAGTGTATGACTTCAGTAGTTCTGTGTATTTAATGCACGGAGGGCAAGATTTTTATGGTCACACCTCTTACTTATTCATGTTGCGATGTGATTTCGTGGAACATTTGGTACTCATAACAATTTGGGTCCATGGCAGTGCCTCTCAATTATTTTCTATCATGCCCCTCTCTCCTTCCTTTAGAAAAAAATAACACCTCGTCCACTCCTCGCAACTAACTTTAAATAGTATCATTTGTCTATAAAATTGTTAAAAGTACACACTTGTGCATAACACTATATTGTGGAACCTCTACTTAGGAAAGACTCTACATGCGAAATTTTCATGTTATGAAACTTCATTTGGTAGACATTTGCTTCAACTTGTGAATGATATCTCGAGATACTAAAGGCCTTTCGTACTTAAGGCCAAATATCAGTTTCATACTTTGGCCCGTCTGCTTACCATAGGTGCAACATAGAACGCGTGTCGTATCAACTTATGTTTGGCAGCAAAAGTCAGTAAACGAAGTGTTTTGTTTTTAGCCGTTTTATAATTTGGAGTTGTCGTTTATCGCATAATAAGGCAATTTTCATTTCTAGCAATGCAAGCTCTGTGATTTTTCTATGATGACAGTTTTTCAGTTCATGCCGTTGTAAATATATCTTTCTATTTGCATTTTTTTAAATGTTTATTCCGAACAAAACCAAAACAGCAATGCAACAACCACATCTTCTGGCTGCTATGCACCTACTTATCGTGGTCGTTTTTCAGCCCTGCCTTTACATCCAAAGGTATACAAACTAACCATTCATAGTTTTTAATTGTTATTTTCCTCCTTTTTTATATATGTACTTTTTCTGTTTATTATTTAGTAATATAATTCTAACATGTATTGGTTTCAACTAATTTATGTTTCTATAATATATACAAATGTAATAACTAAGTTTTGTTCCGGCTTGGAATGGAGTATTGCATTTATATGGTAAAATAGGTTACTACTTATGAGATGTTCTGCTCACAAAACTGCTTCTGGAATGAATTACTTTCACAGGTGGAGGTTCCACTGCATCTGTTCTGTTGTATCGGTATTTGTATGAGTGACATTTATCCTTTGATGTGGGTGTTTTTTGTTAAGAGTAGACAACTTTTGTATTAGGATGTGTTTCTGGTTTAACAAGAAAAGTGAATTGAAAAGGATCCTGTGTCTCCTTCTTAATAATCCTCCCTAACTGTGCAATACCACAGTATCCTTATTAACTATTAAAGAGAAAAATAAAGAAATGTAGACCAACTTACAACCAAGAATAACTTTATTAACGGTAACAGAAAATATACTACGCTTCATACTCCTATACTCTGCGTGGCGTGCATGTTCAGTGCACACAAAACCACTACACCACAGAGCAAATGCTCCATGTGCACACTCTAACAATGTGACGACTACCGTGACTCCTGATGTAGTCGAAGTGCAATTGCGCTTTACTCCAGGGCAGTGAAAAGTCACAATAAAAAAACATGTACTCCAAGGTCAACATGACCCTCTTGAGGGCACCTTGCCCACCCACGCTGGGAAGTGCGTTCCACTATTTAATAAACACTGTTTTATGATAATTTGTAATAGTTTTCGTTAGTCGGGTGTATTTCTCATGAATGAACAAATTTATTCTCTCGCATTTCCGTTTGCCTATTAAGCCATTTCTTTGGGTTTGCAATGGTAAATTTTGATACAAAGCATTTGAATCAACAGCAAAATTTTTGATTCCCAGAAAAGTATCAGATGTATGTGACCTAGCAAAAATGTCACAGACATAATTGGATATATTAATCATGTTCATATTAAAAATACTTGAGTTTTCCATGGGACAACATATGCCAAGTATGATGGCTGGAAATGACTGAACACGAGTAAGGCGTCTAAATCTTATATGCTGTATGATTCGCACCCTGTAATGCATATGATGTTTATATCGTTGTCAGGAATTGGACAGATGGTTGAGAAGTGGCAAGCTGGAGATTTTGGATATTGTCCTCGAGTCTACTGTGAAAACCAACAGATGCTTCCTATCGGACTGAGTGATGTGCCAGGGGAGACCATGGTATCTCTATACTGTCTTTTCTCACTATTATTCTTATGATTATGATGCTTCCTATCGGACTGAGTGATGTGCCAGGGGAGACCATGGTATCTCTATAACTGTCTTTTCTCACTATTATTCTTATGATTATGATGCTTCCTATCGGACTGAGTGACGTGCCAGGAGAGACCATGGTATCTCTATACTGTCTTTTCTCACTATTATTCTTATGATGCTTCCTATCGGACTGATTCATGTGCCAGGGGAGACCATGGTATCTCTATACTGTCTTTTCTCACTATTATGCTTATGCTTCCTATCGGACTGAGTGATGTGCCAGGGGAAACCATGGTATCTCTATACTGTCTTTTCTCACTATTATTCTTATGATTATGATGCTTCCTATCGGACTGAGTGATGTGCCAGGGGAGACCATGGTATCTCTATACTGTCTTTTCTCACTATTATTCTTATGATTATGATACTTCCTATCGGACTGAGTGATGTGCCAGGGGAGACCATGGTATCTCTATACTGTCTTTTCTCACTATTATTCTTATGATTATGATGCTTCCTATCGGACTGAGTCATGTGCCAGGGGAGACCATGGTATCTCTATACTGTCTTTTCTCACTATTATTCTTATGATTATGATACTTCCTATCGGACTGAGTGATGTGCCAGGGGAGACCATGGTATCTCTATACTGTCTTTTCTCACTATTATTCTTATGATTATGATGCTTCCTATCGGACTGAGTCATGTGCCAGGGGAGACCATGGTATCTCTATACTGTCTTTTCTCACTATTATTCTTATGATTATGATGCTTCCTATCGAACTGAGTGACGTGCCAGGAGAGACCATGGTATCTCTATACTGTCTTTTCTCACTATTATTCTTATGATGCTTCCTATCGGACTGATTCATGTGCCAGGGGAGACCATGGTATCTCTATACTGTCTTTTCTCACTATTATGCTTATGCTTCCTATCGGACTGAGTGATGTGCCAGGAGAGACCATGGTATCTCTATACTGCCTTTTCTCACTATTATGCTTATGCTTCCTATCGGACTGAGTGATGTGCCAGGAGAGACCATGGTATCTCTATACTGCCTTTTCTCACTATTATGCTTATGCTTCCTATCGGACTGAGTGATGTGCCAGGGGAGACCATGGTATCTCTATACTGTCTTTTCTCACTATTATGCTTATGCTTCCTATCGGACTGAGTGATGTGCCAGGGGAGACCATGGTATCTCTATACTGTCTTTTCTCACTATTATGCTTATGCCGAGATTGGCATAACTACCAATAATCATGCGGTTATCAGCTGTACTCTGTTGCATAGTGTGATGAATTAGGGAGTTCAACTTGTGGTCTGTCAAAGCCATCCATCACTTTGAAATAAATTCCAGCTCCATTTTTATCCGTGTTTTAGTGCCAAAAAGTTGTTGTATCAGGAATCATACTCAGTAAGCATAAGAATACCCACAATATATGCCGATATAGATTAATACATTCGAGTACTTTTTGCTTTGAAAGCAGCCGAGATTGCAAGAGACAATTTTATGCTTAAAATTATGCTTTGGGACTTTATTAGCAACTATCCATAGTTTTTAATGCTACACATTCTTCCATAAACTCTTTATTCCCTCATTGATAGAAATAAAATTATGGAACATTCAAGATTATTTTAGGAGTCGTAAAATATATAATACAAAATGTTTGTTTTTGTTTGTTTTAAAAGCTAATCAAATCACGAAAGATTTGTAGTTAGAAAAAACTTTGAGCTCAAATTGAAGTTAACCCTTAGTATTATTGTATCTAAATAAAGTTTATAGGATATTGCATAAAATGTGTTGTACCTGCAGGTAAAACTCTATTGTCCCAAATGCTGTGATGTATACACCCCAAAGTCGAGTCGTCATCACCATACGGATGGCGCCTATTTCGGTACGGGTTTCCCTCACATGCTCTTCATGGTTCACCAGGAGTACAGACCTAAGAGACCAGCCACCCAGTTTGTTCCCAGGTACATTATAATTGCTGTACTGCTCTGCATCTCACTCACAGCTTGCATTTCCACGAAACCATGTTATACGGGTAGGTCAACTAGCACCTGAAATCATCTGGTTTTTGAAGTGCTAGGTATTTAAATGTAATGTTTAATTATATGTAATTTTTAACCAGATGAAAAAAATTGTGTACAACTATTTTTGACGCTCAACTAAAGAACAATATTTTCCTAAGGAATTTTCGTTGAATAGTCAATCATAGAAATGATGCTCTGTATCGAGGTAATGCTGGCTCAGGGAGTAATTTCTTGTTTCTCTGACCTACATGTACCACATATGTAAATCTTGGATCCTTTTCAATAGCGCTGACAAATATCTCTTGCATCGGACTAAGTATCTGGATGATAGGTTTGTATAAAAGTACTAGCCAGTATCTATTATTGAGACATCAGCTCATAAAAACAGTTTTACCGATATATTTTATATGGAGTAGATAAATTGGGCAGCGCCTGGAGTTTTCCTAATAGTACAACGCTTCCTTGAAATACGATTTTTTCATCGTAGAACATGATGATTTTTCACCTCACGATACGAATCTTATTTCATCATACAAATTCAACAACAGCCCCCCCGACCCCCGAGTTTAAATTGGGCAATCAGTGTGCTTATTACGTGCTTCAAAATAACAAAGACGCCGAAATGCTATTCGCCGAGAATATTTTCACAACGCGTGAAAAAGACACGATGACTGATTTTTCTCAGTTAAGCAGTTTTCTGTGTAAAACTAATAATTATTTTACTTTAAAAACCAGTGGCAACGTTGGAGTTACAATCCATTCAAATAGAAGGTCAGTGGTCGGACAAATTCCCTTAACCTGCTAACAAAAATCCACTTCACTACGAAAACAGCATCGTTCGGGCTTTCTTGCCAAATTAGGTTAAAAAGGCTTTTAATAAATTAATTATATTGAAAATGAAGCCAGAAACTAATGGGTGGTGAAATTTTAGTGATGAAAAGTTACAATTCAGTAAAATAGTTAAAAATACACACAACAACTTAGATTCAAGTGTGTGTGTTTAGTAAGCTAAACTTATTTAAAGTGAATTCAAATTTTGTTATACGTACATCTGTTTTGAAGGTAAGAACTCTCTACGGTATGTACTGCAAATTGCAACGTTACATTTCTATTGATGTTTTGACCATGTTGTTTAAATTATCCTAGATTTAAATGAAAATGTCAAAATATTAGGAAAAAACTTCGAAACAAATTTTATTAGATTCCATTTTCAAGTTGGTCATTCTTTTTGTTTGTCATTAGTGATGGATTGCAGGCCTTTCAGTGATCAAATTTCAGGAATCATTGTAAAAGAGTTCTCTGTCACCAGATAAGAATTATGAAATATGTTTGGCCATCCATGATAGGGGGTTATTATTTAATACCTTATATCCTAGAATTGCATTTATTTGCCAAATGTGCAACCCGCAATATCAAAAACCTGCCTTAATCTTTGAACATTGGTTTTGCATAATTATAACTGGGTCTCATGCTTTGGTGGGTTAGGATGCTCCCAAGTCTTGAAATCAACAGAGCTGACAGCATATGGTGGCTAGATGATGACAAGGTAGTATGTAGCCTAATAAAAACGAGATTGGTGGAAAGACACAAGTTATTTATACTGTAAACTGACTGCCAGCAAGGATGTAAAAAAATTCTTGTCATACGATTTATAAGTCACACTCTTTGTACAGGCTCTATGGATTCAAAATTCACCCCGTTGCTTACCAGCTCCAGCTACAAGCCGCTGCCAACTTCAAGATGCCCTCCAGAAGCATGATAAACATGAAAAGATAGATGGAGTCATTTCTTTCACTAGCTATAGGTCACTTTGCAGGAGATAGACAACTCCAAGTATTCTAGATGTGTGTCATGCGCGAAATGTTTTATTGTATATTACGCAGTTCTACATTATTTATAAATCATATTATGTGTATAGGAAATATTAAATGTGTAACTCTACCACGAAAGTGTCCTATCTTGTAATGTTTCTCACAAGTCTATAGTAAGGTATGTGTGAAGTCCAGCTATCGCTACAGCTGTGTCTCATGGTGTGACGCATAGAAATAGAATGCCTGAGCATTAACAAAATAATCATGTTTCTTGTTGGGCAGCTTGTTCAAAAAGTGACCTGCTTGATTTGTCAAACGTAGTAACATTGCTACCTAATGAACTCCTGGGGCGTACGACTACTTGTTCCTTATCGTTAGTCTGTTGATAATGCATTTCTGTTCTTGGATGAGATGGGTCTGGTTGGCACAGGGCTTGATGTTTAAGGCGTAGATTCAATATAGCAATTACCTACAATGTCGAGATATATGAAAGGTTGAGTGAAAACCTGGATTAGTCTAATACAACAAGTTCATTCACATATTTATGAATATTACAATAACCTTGGCTGGTGAGGTTTTGACAAAAGCTATCAGTTGCTGGCATGCACTTGGAGAAACGTCAGGAAAAATTCAGCGGTTATATATGAAGAAGAGCTCCGCTTTATCCTCAAGGGATCGAAACACTTGGTGCACTTGTTTGACATCTTGAAGGTGCGGCTACACCACAACGAAATGTCTTTTGTGCAGCCAATGCATTAGTAATGTGTTGTACATATGTCGATTCGAGATGAGCGTTTGGCTTTGTGATATGAGCATGCGATAAAAGCAATGCATCTGTGATTGGCTGAAATAGCTTAATAAAACGATCCCCATTCATTTTTATTCATTTCTAACCCAAACCTGTTATATTCCCAATCCTGTTTGTAACCAATCCAAATTATATACTCGCATTGGTATTTGACTGTTTGGACAAACACGCATTTAGTATCTACAAAGTCCTGCTAGTTGTAGCTGCTAGTCTGTCCAAAGCCACAGTTAGAGGTTAGGAAAAAGATTGCTGTTACAGGGGGTCAAACTTACACATTTGCGTTTGGTATACCAACACTGCCATCCGCGCCAATTACCCTCTTTGCTTCATTTCGGAATAACTGTGCAGTTACTTATTACACCTGACTATCTCTCACATCGAGCACCAGACTGATAGGGTACTCATGTAAATATAATACAGGTTGTTGTTGGTCTAAGGCTAATGCTGCTTAATAAGACTGACTTCACGACCTTCTTTAATTTTTAGTTGCATTTAAGATTGGCTTTCGAATGGCGATGACAACTGCTTCACACAACTATTTACAGCAAACTTTTTACACAGAAACAATTCTCACCTGTATCATATATATGAAAACCACTAGTTTAAAATGAGCCATTTACGTAACATTTCAGATTTTTTCGGTAATTAAATATGTTAAATTCCTCTTCTGTAGTGTTATTATGTCACAAACTAGGTATTTTTGTATTCGGCTGCTTTCATCGTTGGAATGTATGCATCATTTTTTCTTTGAGCAAAACAGCTACAAAAATAGCCTTAGAAATGCTATTGCTATCATTACATGATGATCTGCAGCAGTAATAAAACTCGTTGAGCTTGAGGGTTATCTTCTCTCGAGTCTGGGGTAATAGAGATATTGAGAATTTCGATTTTGCGGGTTTGGGTTTTGGGGCACGGATCCGTAGAGTAGAGTGGACAAAACTCGGTCTATTGCATCATGTACATTGAGCACATGTTCATCATTATTTTATGACTCAAAATATACTGGCAAATTGTAATTAGTATTATAAAATTCTTTATTTGCATCACAATCATTCATGACCTACCAACAAACGAGTCGTGTAGATGTTTTCGCGACATCGTTCAAATAAAAATTTTTATTAAAACGAGGGAAGTAAGTCAAAATATTTGAATACTGTCACAAATGGAAGTGAAATTTCTGGTTTAATATCTTGTGCAAAAATTAATTTGGTTGGTTTATGCTGTTACTTAGAAACGGCTTTTGTAAACAAAGCCATGTGAATGCCAGAATTCCGGCAAATAGAGATTCTGACAACCCATACGCAATGCCTGAAAATTGATAGTTGGAGTTTAAACCTCAAAGGGTAAGGTTGCGAGCACGAATATCGGCCGTTAGAAAATAGTAAAAAAAACAATAAATTGAATAGAATTATAATTGCATTGTAAATTTTAGAGTATGTCTGATGTTTGGAAATTTTAGACATAAAACCAGTATCCACAAACCCGATACCCGAGAAACCCGTTGACCAAGAAGTACTTGTGCCAAGCACTACCATCTAACCGATACTCGAAAAACTTGAACGGAAGAGGACAAGTCTAAACTCAATGGCCAAGAAGTACTCGTGCCCAGCACTAATCAAGATCATTCAGGAATATTATATATTTCATAAAATAAGTATTTAAATAAGAATAAGTTTATCGTCAAGTAAAGACATGCTAGGAAACAAGGCATACGCTACGAATGTACACAGCAACACAGCTCAACGCTTAGTATTTCTAAATTATAGGCAAATAAGAATTGAAACCAGCCAAAATTTTGAATAGTTGCTGATTCAAATATGCAACTATATTTCCACTGAAATATGACGGAGTTTCTCATAGAGATAGATTGATGAGTTAATTTGTAAAACTTCCTAAGAAGATATAAACTTACGCAGTGAAACTATAAACAGCCTGCTAGGGCTTGTCAGTGTTGACAGTACGCGATCAACGTTGAAATATAGCATCTACTCATATTTTAGAAAGGCAAGAAATATTTTCGTCTTTGGCTAGCACGTGTTATTTAAAAATGACATCTATGAATTCTGTAAAAATTACTCGGAAACACCACTCAATTTCAATCCGGAATGCATTCCGGATTGAAGTCATTGTTTGAAGTCAATGTATTGTAAATCAATGTTTCGCTTTATAAATATGTTAGGATGCTACAACATAAGTTTTAAACGATACGAAGCAGTAACTTGGCTATTCAAATTAACAAATTGGTGCTTCCAATGGTAGTATAGAAAAATTTGAAACCCGGCTTTTAGGCAGTGAGACTGTTACACTGCCTATTGATACTTTCAGCTCATGAATGACAAGGTTGTGATTACGGCATTTGATAGCAACTTATAAATGCTGAACATTGATAAATAAAGACATTTTAGAGCAGTTATACTCGGTTAGAACAAAAGGTGGCGAAAGAAGAATATTTTCTTCTCTAACAATAAATCTAAGATTTTAACCCTGGAATATGTAAAAAAAACTTTCTACGTAATCTAGTATATAATTTTTACTATAATAAGAGCCGTGTCCGTACATCTGAAGGCACGCTTAGAGTGATGGAAACAAATGCAGCACAAGAATATAGAACTCGGACATACAGCTTTCCGCTGAACACCAATGAACCACCTTGTAGCATCATGAAAGAATAATTGTGCTCATACCTATTACAAATGGCGATTTCTCACGTGACACCGGACTGCCAGTGTACTGTTTGTTATAATGTTTATTATACATGGCAGCTAAATTTAGTCATACACCATGTCATCCAACAGTGGCATAACTACTCATAAAATCTGATTAGAACTCATTACGTATCTTTCTCACTAAAAAACTTCATATTGAAAAAATCAAAGAAAATCTAGGAAGGCCTTCAACCCTGACCTTCAGAATCGTTTAAAGTGTTGGAGCATACATATATGTCCCTACTCTTTTCAACTTAACCCACGGCATACATGCACGCCATTGGTTGTAAAGTGTGAGGGAATCACAGAATACTCGCTGACTTACAGCCCGGTGTGCAGTTTCTATTTCCTCATCGACATCATCCAGCACTTCCTGGCATGAAAACTTGAAGGTGGGTGGAGCAACATATCGGCTCCTTCTTACACCGTGTAAAGCTGTTCTTGGATCATCCAGATTTTTAAACACCGCCTCGAACCGTTTTTCTGCTGTTTCAGCCTAATTGGAAAAGCTTGAAACTGTTAACAGCAGTGAGAAAAACAGACAAATATGTTAAAACTTACATGAATCGATGGGAAAGACGTGAACAACTAAACCACTTGTCCTGCTCTACTAGGTGTAAAGTGTAAAGTAGGTCTTACTTAACCGCTAAGGATAGGTTTCAAGACAAAAAACAAACTTTCAAGCCACAATATAGACCCAGTATTCAATATGTTTGGGTAATTCCGATCAAATACCAGGTTTTATCACATAATTCAAGTCGTGAAAATGGACAGAAAGATTGGCAAGTTTTGCTAAATATCGACCTAAAACAGCTGCAATGCTATATAATTATATTGAAATCCCTTATTCTTTAAACTAGATTATCCAAAAGTTGTCTGTCCAAATCCTTATGCATGAAAGCAGAGCATGGGTGGATAAGTCTTAAACAAACAACTTTCGAAAATAGCTCATTGTAGAAGTAAATTTTTCTATTTCCTTTTTGTGTGCAGGAAGAATTTCTCGCTACAGTACTCCACCAGATGTACACAGGAGCCGAGTGCTGAGATTCTATTGGTCGCAGCTCAAAAGTTAATGTGGGATGTATAAATCTGATGCAGCTTTTTCTTTTTGGTAATGGACAAACTTGAGCCATTCAAGTCATCAAAGGTTGTTACTGATTGCTAGAAACTATTTTTTATACAAAGACTTTTCAAGACATTTAAAAGTCAATGAATGCCTTTTGGTATGCAATTTTAAGCCATAAAGTACACACATATGCAGTTCATAATTGAAGAAAACATACCAAACAGCTCAGAAAAGGATGTCCATTTGTAACAAACTCAGTTAGAATCTGAAATTTTGCAATTAACGCTTAATTCAGCATGTTACAAAATGGTTAATTGTTACTTTAGTAAGAGCCATGTCTGTCTGAATTCTCGCTCGGAGCGTTAGGAAAAAAGACTGCACAACATGCAACACCGCATTACATCGGATATTCAGCTTCCCAGCCAATCGCGCTACCAACTGCACCACTCAACCAACTTGTTGCATTGCAGAATAATTGTACAAATAGTTATTACACATGATTATCTCTCACGGTGCGCACCAGACTGATAGGGTACTTGTGTAAATACAATACAGGTTGCCGTTGACTAAAAATTAATACGACTTAATCTGACTGACTCCAAGACCTTCTTTAATTTTTTCTATATTTGTATTTGTCGAAATGTTTTTGGTCACAAACCAAATACAGTAAATCTACAATTATTTTATGCAGCCTGAATCCAAAGTACAGTAGCAGTAAACTGTTTTTAGCCTACATGGTAGCCTATTGGTCAATAAGAATATTCGCTTCATTAAAAAAACAAAAAACTGCTTTGAAAATAAACTATATTTCGATTTTGTATTGCATGTTGTACGATATTTGTCTAAAGGGTGGTATTAATATATTATATATAACAGTTCAATTTACGTCCAGATCGGCTTACAATGTGTCTGTTGGAGCGTAATGCCGTCTTAAGTCGATGAGAACTTGTACTCAAATAATAGTAGTTATATTATATCTATATTATATTTATCTATCGACATGCTATATTCTTATTCTATATATTCTTATTCTATATATATATATAAATCTGTGTTTGTTTGGCTGTTGTTCCCGTGTCCATTGAAAGCGACCAAGTTATAGGCATGAAAAAACAGCTTCGAACGAGAACTGAACTCAGAACCTCCAGTTCTGCAGACTATCCATTACACTATGCGTTTAACTGACTACACTATTAAATAATTGTGCACATTCTTATTACATCTGCCAATCTTTAATGCTGATTGGTTAAAATACTTACACTTCACCTAGCACGCTTGAAGATCATGATTGCATGAGAGATCATGGCGCAATCTTTATTCCTAACACTGGCTTCATAGAGATGGACACAGCTCTTATAGTAAAGATTTAGACTAGCTTAAGTTACTAGCTTAAGTTACTCAAAGTCATTAGGTAGAAAAACGTAGCCAATGCAAAAAATTTTATTACCCATGCAACGCCGGGCATCCATCTAGTTTAGTAATGATACATGTAGGAATAACAATAACAGTTTCAGTATCCAGGCTTATATAAAATAACATGAAAACCTTTAATACAAAAACCACTTCCATATTTCCAACTCCCACCTTCAAAAACAACTTTAGCCTCACAGAGACCAACTACCAGTTACATCAAGCTCTGGGTCTTACGGTTTGTTTGGTGGCCATCCAAAGTTAATCTCCAGTGCTAGACTCATTATCGTAGATAAAATAAACCCTTATTATATCTATGCTTATTTATTATCTTAGGTTTATTATATCTATGCTCATTATGGACAGCTGCCAAAAGAAAAACCCTTTACTAGAATAAGAACAAACCTTTGCCTTGTACCCCTGAACGAGCTTGTCCCAGTCCTGGCTTTCTTTCTCAAAGTTATTCAGAATGAGCTCTTCCTGAGCATCTAAATCTAATTTTGAAGACCCTAAACAATAGATCAGTGACCGTTTATTGAATCAATCATTAAATTTATTTAAAGGATGATGTAATGTATAGGAAAAAGGACAACCCTGCATCCCAAAATTTACATTTTACCCGACATTTACCTTCTTGTTTCCTGACAAAGAAAAATACAACAGCAAACAAGCAAGCACCTAAACAGATGGGTTTTATGTTAGAGATATTAAAGCACATAAATTACATAATTTTTTAAATTTTATATTTCAATACATCAGAATCTTGGCTTTCGAATGAGCCTATATTCAATACACAAAGAATAATAGAACTATGAAAAACAGGGTGTCAAAAGTACGTCCTGCAAAAAAACACTTGGTTCAGGTACTCAAAATGTGACGTCATAATTCTTATTTAGCCTTAGGTCATCGATCCCTTTCGCTGCCATTGAGGCTGCGTTTTTCTGTGACAATCGGTGCTATTAAACCCGGAGAGCGCTAACAATAAACTAAGATTCTAAATAATCAACAATGCCCGCCGATCTATCCCGACCAATGCAAACACGTTCTGGGTTAATTAATTATGCTTCAATAAATATACTGTCGTTGATAAAGGTAATGAAATCACAACGATTAAATTATGACCTGCGGTTGTCGTGGCCCTAGGACTAAATGTCAATCGCACTTTCGCGAAATCACACAATGCTTGAAATTAATTAGTCTCATTCGTCACCCTCAACATCACATTAAAAATAAAGAGCTAGTGCATGATATCATCGGGAAAATATAGTATGGTTCTTGGAGTCTGAGGTACTTATCATAGAAATAATATGTACATGAAGAACTAATGACACTGACTCCTTTGTCATCTTCATTCATTCTCTGGAGTTGTCCTACCTTCGCCTGCCACTAGCATCATTATCGTCATTATCGTAGTTGATCAATAAGCGGTAAGAGCACACAACAACGAATATGAGAATTGTGACGACACAATTTTCGAGACTATGCCAGTAAACTTTTTCGCGGTAGAGCTCTGGGGAAATCCTATAAACACCAACCAATGTCTGTCTCACCATGGCAAACAACAGCTCATTCGAAAGCCAAGACTTTGATGTATTGAAATATACAATAAAAAAATTATGTAATTTATGTGATTTAAAGAGTTGCAATTTGTGTTTTTGGTCTAAGTTTCTGAGCAGTACAATGACAACATGCCTGGTCAGCAGGCGTTTATACCTCAGTGCGAGGCTTAGATGTACTTACATGTGTATATGACACAACATAGAGATTAGAAAAAGGTCAAGAGTTACATCTGATGAAAGTGGACACAAGAAGCTCACTGCCACTCTCCTATGCAACTTACTGATATACAAACGGTTTTAATCAACAAACGTCTATTTGCAAAACTATGTGTATGAGAAAAGCATGAAGATGTGACCATGAAGATATGATGAGGAGATGAAGATATGACCAACCTTTGACATACATTGTTAATAGTTAATACGTTCCAAGTTTTCTTTCATATGCTAAAACTGTCAAATCCTCGAGTGAATATTTTTACAAGAATGATTGGTCTAATTTGTTCCATACTTCAAAAACAATGATAACTATTTCAAGTAATTACATACTGCTTTAAACCTAATTCATTACACCAATAATAGGCTATGTAAAACTCTGAATTACACATCACAGCTAAATTAATAAAGCAGTAATTAATAAAAAAGAGGGTCATATTGTTACTTCATCTCAGAAACATATTTTAAACAGGAGTATAAACTCGGCAATAAAAAAGTTCAGAGGTAAAATTAGTTCTAAAAATACGGTAACTCACTTTAATTTACATTAAAATTTAAATAAACTTATAATTGTTTATTATTATCTGATTTCCACCAGAATCTTTATTTTTGCTAATAAAACAGTAATGTTTTAAGAAGTTGTGTCCACCTAGCGTTTAAATGTCAGATTTTATGTTATACATTATAAACTTCAAATGCAAAGGTGACTAGGATACTTGTAAATGCTTGAGCCAATTATAAAGCTATCTTCATTGGTCAGCACTTCGTACACTGGGATGGTAAATACTGACAGCTACCCGCTTTATATGCCGAGTAAACAGCTGAGTTCCTTTCACATTTTGGTGCAGCTGAAACTGAGTGATTTTATAGAGCTGTTCTATAAATATTTAAATAGATTTCGGCAAAGCAAAGGAAGGATACAACAAGTATTAAACTTAACTGATTTTCAAGATTTTACAATAATGATATTGCTCTTATTGACAGACCCCGAATTCGTAACAACAGACGATTCGTAACCAAAGAATAAAGAGAAATGATAGTTATGTTAGCGATAAGATTTGCTTTCGACATGAATCTTAGGTCACCTTATATAAAAATAAGGTCCCAATTAGGTGCAAAAATGAGTAATTCCTATAAATCCATTGGCTCACATTTATTTTCAAGAATAAGCGGAAGATCCTGATATACAACATTACTGAAAATACTGTGTTCATTTCACATTGTACATTGATGATAAACTAAGCAATTACAGCACAGAGACTAAAACTTAGCCAAAATTTTCCGTTTATTTTCACAGTAATATGAAGCAAATGGTTTTTGGTTCAGTTTTGAAATTTGACCATATTATCAAGCAGATAACTCCTAGCACTTGTAGGTACTGCCCTTTCATCTAGCGAGTGATTTTAACTAATACTAAAATATTGTGGCACTTAATATGACAATTACAATCAAACAGAAGTTTCCTGTTGCTAGACTCGAACTATCAAACAGTCCCTTTCGTTTTATGTTTGTATTTTTGTCATTTCCTGTGTTTCACCTATTTATTATACACAATAAAACATCACGTGTTCACACAATCACACTATTCATTGGCATATGAAAGCTTTCAACCAAATACAAAATCCAACAAATTTTATTTTCTTGTAGCTAAAAAGTTGATTAGCAGTTTTATTTGTGTTGTTTCTCGTGTTCAACGTATTATAAGTTCATAATGGAAGCACATCTGAAGCCAACATCAAGTTAGTTTTCACACATCAACATCTCAAATGAAATAATATAGGCCTACATTTAAGCTGACTCGACAAAATGAAAGGAAAACCAGTACCTGTGCGATTGTGGCTTTTGTCACTGTACAATCGGTCACTCTTGCGGAAGCTGCGACTTGTATTTCTACTTTTACTCATCCCTGCATTATACCAGTTGATCTAAAACTGTATACTAGTTTATGTCTATGTGTACAATCAAATTCTGTGCAGCATATAAAAAAGAAATAGTTACCTGATGGATAAAAAAGGGTAGATTGCAATGAAACAAGACTCGCAGAACAACAACACTAAAAATATGATCACAGATGCGCAAGCAGAAACCAAAAGGCTCAAAATTTGTTCTGAGCATCGCTAAATCCGCACAAGTAATTTTCAATCACTAAATTCTAACCTAGAAAAAAAAGAACAACCAGTTGTCCTATTTATGCACAAGTGCAGTTAAACAGCTTAATTTTTTAAAGTTGGAATTCTTTTTCAAAAAAATTTCAGAATTCAATGTGGTTATGTATAATCTTTCATAACTTTTTGAAAGATTATCCTATACCACTCAATTTGGCGATATAGGATTCCATATAGGTTGTATTTTATAGAGAATTTTGTGGAGAACACAGCTAAAAAACTATTTAACCATTGTTAGTGGTTGCTATGCAATAACCAAATGAACTGCGCAATGTCAGAAAGCCACTAGGAGCAGCTTGCCGAGTTTAAAGAGTTGAGGAATTATGGCCAATCAGCATGCAAATCACGGGTCCATTTAGACAGTTTTATAATACTGAAGTGTATTAGTTTAAACTTTAGACTTTTAAAACACTTGTGCTGAAGTTCGGGCTCAAGAAAAAAATGTTTTTTATGAAGTACCTCAACATTAGCTACACATAAGGACCACTGACTACTCAACTTAGGAAATTGAACCTTCAGCTCAACTTTCAATTATGAAAGCCAATAACAGATCGGCTGATATGTGATGTAATTGTTTTTTGTTTTGGGAATTTGAATAACATAGAATACATACAAGCTTCAAACTCTGTGCTTTTATTTCTTAATAATATAATGTGAATGATTAAAACAGAATTGACAATGATGACAACTTTTGAGTACTAGCAGTATCTGAGAGAGAGACCTGTTTGACAAGAAAACAAGTGCTAATATGGGACAGACAGATACGCTACAGGTTAACTGACAGCACAAATATTTTTGCATTAAAATAAGCAGATACCATTACAGATTGAAATTTCAATAATATTTTTGGGTGATTTCAACCAAATACCAGGTTTTATTAACGATTCTGATTTGTTAAAATGGACGAAAAAACACATAATATTCGCAAATATCGACCGGAAACAGCTGCAATGATATATAATTATGTTAAAGTCACTCACTTTCGAACTAGATTATCCAAAAACGTCTGTTCAAAATCCTTATGCATACAAGCAGAGCATGCATTGATAAGTGTTAAAAAGATGAGTTTCGAGAATAGCTAATTTTTGGAGCCAAATTTTTAAATTTCATTTTGGTGTGAAGTAAGAATTTCTTGCTCGAGTACTCCACAAGATGTATGCAGGAGCTCATTGATGAGATTCTATTGGCACCACTCGTAAGTTAATGCTAAATGTATAAATCTGGCGCGAACTTTTTTATCATTAGTAGAACCTTACATTATGTTTATGTGCCATTTTAGGTAACCATTACAACATAGCATGGCGAATAGATGGGGTAAATGTTTAAAAATGGCAGCCAACAGAAGTGCTTGTCTCATATTCACGCACCGGCTAATCGTCGACATTGATATCATAATTCATAAGTCTGTGTTTTGACTAAAAAATGTGGTTTTACGTCCCAGCTTGGGGCTTGCATTGCAAATGTTTTGGTGTTCCAAACTGGTTTTTTTAACACCAAAATAATTGCTGAAAAATAAAATGTTTAACTATATTGGTATAAATAATTCTAATATCAAAATGGGGTTAACCTTTAACACAATGGAGGTTAGTTTGAGAATTGATTTTGTGGAGCATGTAAAACAAAAAGGGTAGTTATTTGTAGCAAATGTATGTTTTAAAACATAATTTACAAACAATGCAAGTTTTCCAGCTATACAGTTATTGTAGCAGTTTGGTCATGGAAATAAGCATAACAATAGCATGAAAACAGCAATGTTGACTTATGCTGCGTAGTGCGGCAGTTATTAAAAACATGTAAACATGAATATAAGCATGTGCAAGCAATGGGTATCATCAATATCTAGATTTATTTTGGGATGGCAGCCCTTTCAGTTATGTAACCTGCCATGCTCTACCTTAAGATAAAATGTTGTGCAAACATAAGATGTACAGGGAATGCTTTTGTGATGGTTCTAACACAAAGATCCATGAGCATGACAAAGTAGGGCTCTCGTTTCTTTATATGATTTGTAAAATTAATGCTCAGTGTTACAATTTCATGCCCAATACGTGCCCCTTTGTTCTCGGTAATACGACATACACAAGTTCTACGGTAGACTAAAAGTGAACTAAAGGTTGATAATGTGAGTTTTTTTTAAAGCCAGGCCTGATTTACATTCTGTGTTTGGCTCTGCCAACAAAAAAAGTTCTATGCCCACTTATTACACCAATTAAAATTTGCCGTGACTGACTAAGTTGGTATGCAACGTATTTGGTGCCAGAACTGGTTGTAACTTAGTAGGTCACAAGAAGGGCAAGAATTTTGATCTGAAAATAATCTCACTATACTGCAGTTTAAAAGGCTGTCTAGATGTTATTTACTTATCATAGACTGCAATAAAAAATTCAAAGCCAGTGCTAGATATTATGAATGTATAAACCATTACATATAAACTATTATATAAACTAATAATATACATGTATATGCGATTATGAGCAGCTCCAGAAATTAAAACTACTTATATGTTATTAATTTCTTCTGTCCTCAGAGTTATCTGTCCTTAGAGCAGCTCTCGAGTGTTTTACTAATTTGATGGAAGTATTCAGGCTATTACATGTATATATGGAAATTAGCTTATCAGCTTTTTTGTAGTATAACTGAGTTTAAGGTTTTTGCATTGTATGGTTTTTGGTTGTCCACAATATAAACAACAGCAGATTAGGCCTAGATTATAAAATCTTTGATCTAAGGTGGTTCTTTGAGTAATTCAAGTTTGAAAAAATAGTATTTTTCAATACTCTTAATATTCAATAAAATTTTGAACTGAGACACTCCTATATTGTTACCTCCTGACTCAAAGGGCTAACAATATGAGAGTACCTCATTTAGTTCAAAATTTTATAGAATATTAAGAACTGTGTATCCATGTAAAACTGATTTTATGCTGTCGTAGAGTTGTACCAACAACCAAACCTCAGGTTTGTTATCTATAGCCAAAAAATTTGTTTTCGTTTGTTTTGGCCAGAAAATGTTGAAATAGATAAGATCTAATAAAATGATACCAGCTGTCCTCTGTTCCTGGACAAAGCAAAAATGTTTGCGTTTCATCGGTTTTTGACCTTTTTAGCATAGATAAATGCAAAATTCAACTTTGCCTCCACTCAAGAATATTCTCATCAACAAGGATATACCATGATTTTTTTGTTCAAAGGTTGACTTGCAACAAAATTCACATTACAGTTATTTGGTATCATAAGATTCACCATGTCTTACTCTGTTGTGTTGTAGGTGCAAAATATATGGGAACGATTACAAGTGATTACAAGCTCTTAAAAGCTCAAAAGCGAACAGTTAATCGCAGCCACTCGAGACTGTCGTAGTTTGGATTCTCTTTCCAAAATGGCTCAAATGGGACATAGTTGTTACAGGATGGTTTCTGTTTACACTTTCATGCAATCTCATTTATCGAAATATTTTCACAAATATACTTCACGCATTCATTAAACCATGTCTATTGTTCTTACGCGTCTATTTTATCGTCATTGTAATGCTGTCACTTTTAGCACTGATATTTTTTAACTTACCGTAAAATAGTTAAACTTTTTAACCTTAGTTCGAAGGAGTACATATCATTGTCTGATAATCATGACGAGCCTGTTGATTACCTGTGATAATCGAAAAGTGCTGCAAAAATTATTTTCAAAGTACTGGGTCACATGATCAGATTACGACTTGAGAATTAGTCCAAGCCGAAACAAAACTGTAAAGTAACGAGCATCTATATTTGATACGGGGTCTTCGGTAAAACCCGAAGTGTTTGTCATAAACTAGTGCTACGATAAGTTTATATTGAGCTTTTTATTGACCTTTCAATTCACGTGAGAACATCACGTGACAAGACGATAACCAAACTGTAATGAATACGTCAGATAAATAAAGAGATTCCAATCTATGGCAGCTTTTCGTTTTTGAGCTTTTAAGAGGTTGTAATCACATTTCCACGTATTTGGCACCTGCAACACAACAGAGTAAGACATGGTGAATTTTTTGATACCAAATAACTGTAATGTGAATTTTGTTGCAAGTCAACCTTTAAAGGTACAGCATTCGCGGCCCCAAGGAGCGATGGTTATGCTACGTCTGCTGTTGTTTTGGTTCTAAATTTGCTCAACTGCTTCGTTAGCAAATTCATCACAACGCAACACTTATTCTTGCCTGTCTTACATACAACCTACATGTGCTCTACCCTACAACACCTGTAAAATATACCAACACACTATTTATGTGACAAAAAAAAAGCTTTGCGACTCATATGCAAAGATCTAAACATACCCTATAAAAATCATCGCTTACCGCCTACCAACTTAATAACAAACAATGTTGGTGTTCCTCCTTTACCTAAGCTATCACAGTACTTTTCCTTCCTCACTGCTCATTCAATACTCCACAATAACTGCCCTAAATACCTCAGCTATAGCTTTCAAACCATGAACAATATCACAAAACCAGGACCAGATTTAAATTACATGGTGCCATAAATCACAACAAACTAAACAGTAACCTGCTAAATTTATTAATAGCCTCTGCCCACTTTTAAAAGCTCTTCCTCTGCAATTTTTTGAAACAAAACGTAAACTACACCTACTATCCTTTGACTTTCACCATATAGCCTTACCTATTTTAACATTTCTGTATTATACTTTATTTTTCTAACTAGAAATCTGTTGTGATACATATGCATAGCTATTTTCACAGAGCTTTTATTTGTTCACTTTTGTTTAAACAATACACTATCTTCAAGCTTGTTTTCTACATATTTTATGCTTTCAATTCCAACATTATTATACGGTATTAGTTAGACCACTCATTCGTTTTTTTCAATTCGTACACTGCTTCTTAGTCAGTTTACATGCTGCAATACCTTGTGGAAAGCATATTGTAAAATATGACTATTGATTACCACAATAAAAATTGCTCATAATAGTAACTCTTGAGCGTTATCGACGCGCAGCAAAGATCAGTATAAGATTTAGTAAGCTGAAATAAAAATTACTTATATTCAGTCATTACGATGAGTGTCTATTGCCTCTTATACACGTAGCCTATATACAAAAACTGTTGAGCTGTAGTGTACGCATTCAACATACATTGTGATCATAGCATCACCAAGTAGGTGAAATATAGGCGCAAGCTAAGAACTTAGCCGCCCAAACTATTCGGTGGTCTTCAACTCAACCAATAAGGAATCAAATATGAAGAAACTGACCAATCAAGATTATAGCGTGATTGTTAGTATCGGTAGACCCGATTCAACTAGCCTGTCTTGACAAGCTGTTGTTTTTGCGTAGTTGTCCCCCCGTCGAGCGGTGAGCAACAGCTTGTCACAAGACGTACTGCACCTGATGCATCAGCTGCACTTATAAGGAGTTGTTCTCTTCCGTTTACGCGGCTCGGCTGCGATGTTATTCCGGTCGCTCCATTGGTAATCATAACGGATTTCACGCAAAAATTTATGTAGAAAAATTAAGATAAGAACGTTTAACTGGTGACCCCTCTCTGCAGTAAACTTTATTAGAATTTGAGAACTTAGGCAACAACAGCGACTAAAAATGTCGTTATTTGTGCGCTCAGTCAGTTTTATTTCTATTTTTGTATCAGTCAGTTTTATTTGTTCTTATGGATTTTATTTTGAGCTTACTTCATTCTTAAGTTCTACTAAAGTTTATCACAGAAACTGGTCTTTGGTTAAACGTTGTAATCTTGTTTTTTATCTACATAAATTTTTGCGTGAAATCCGTTATGATTACTAATGGAGCGACCGACATAACATCGCGGCCAAGCCGCGTAGACGGAAGAGAACAACTCCCTATAAGTGCAGCTGATGCATCAGGTGCAGTACGTCTTGTGACAAGCTGTTGTTGCTCGCCGCTCGACGGGGGGACAACTACGCAAAAACAACAGCTGGTCAAGACAGGCTACGATTCAACATACCAAGGTCTTTACCGCTGTTGTTCTCGTCGTTTTATAAACACGTCTATAATGCTTGCGCCACGATGTTTACTATATCTATAGTTCTATACGGTACTAATGAAATAAGCTACTTCGACGTTTAAGAATTTGGACGAGTCTGTATATGTAGCGCGTTCGACGCCATGATGATGAAAGTTCAATGATATTATGCATATTACCTAGTCGTGTGTCTTGTCTAGAAAATTGTACGCCAGTTTAGTTATGTTTTTCAGTATGCAGGTAACTTTCGATGTTTATGCTCATATGGTTTTGTGAATATGCTGTAGTGTGGTTCTGTATACACTCAATGAGCTTGCTAATAGACTAATAATTGATCAGAAGTTATACATTCTTTGCTCTGAGTCGAATTATATCAGTCGCAAATAATATAAAATCTTATACGCCATTTATTTATTACTGTATGCGTGGTTTTTAGAGTGTGTCTAACATCTACTGCTGGACCATGGTCATTGCCTTGATTTAGTAACAAAACACTGTCTGACAAAACAAACAACAGCTTCTTTTTGATAGCTACATTCATTATTTTATGTTCGAATTGCCACCTTAGTCACCTAAGGATATTTAAGCTTACGTAATCTAAAACTGCGTCTAAATTGGTGATGAAAAATCCATTTTTTAGTTAATCGATTGAGTTTTCATGTGATGTAGACAAGTACAAAAGTGATTTGATTAAACAAAAAAGTGATTTTGAATTTTACAAACAAATCGAATTGCTAGGGAGCGTTTCTTCATCAAATTTTTGTAAATAGTTTATCAGTTGAAGAGCAGAAATATTTGTTATTCACGAAGCTTAACCAAATAACTATCAAAGGCAGTTCGGGTGATCTGATGTTTATTAGTTCTGGGGATAAATCTTAATGTTAATTCCATTGTTGTGTCAATGATGATTTCAAACTGCAGACAATTTTAGTTGTGATTAGCTCATCGTCATGTAATAATTACTTGTAAATTGTTATTATACTATTATAATGACTTTTTGGGTTACTATATATCTAGAAAGGTAGAATCAAATTATGTATGATTTAATTCCCCACGCTGACAAACTGAAACAGGAAAAATGCTTGTTAAGTCTGCTCTCGGCGTATTTTCTATCTCTGCAACTTCTGTTCCAATAAAAAAGTTGTTAGCAAAATCAAATTCATAATGTATCCAATATGAAGTTCAAACCTCTTGAAATTGTTGTGTCTGAAATGTCATGGCAGCGAAGGAGACTTAAAATGAGACTTTAAAATATTTTCCTTATGCTAAAGGCAATAATTTTTCTATTATTACATTGTATATTTTTATTATGTGCTTATTTTTTTTTCACATCGAAATCATAAAATATACCCAACACATCCACAGATACAATGCAAGAAAATAAATACTTCATTAGCCATCTACTTATAACTATTATATATACTTGCATGCAGTACAAAATACACGTGTATAATGTCATAGTTCGATCAGCTGATCAAAAGAAAAGAGTGAACTTACGGTAACTTACCCTAGGTTGTTGAGCATCTACTTGGCTTTTTATATATATCTGTAATCAATAATATGGCAAATATTTACAAATAATTATTGAATGATTTGTTATTTTAATTATACTCATCAGGCAATTGATTTAAATTGTTGTATATCATCTGATATGAGCTGGTGAATTGATTTTAATCACCAGCTCGTGTCAGGTAATATCTAACAATTCAAATCACTAAACTACAACTAAACTACCCCAGGACACTTATGTATTTGCCTCATCTAACTTTCACGTTTTCGCGGTGTCATCCTCTCGCGAAATTTTATAACGACATTTATTTTAACGTTTAACGACCACTATAGCATCGTTAAAATATAAACCAACAAAATAATTTGACTGTCAAAATTTATTACGTTATTATTTTGCAATTAATTATGATTATTTTCCCATTAAGAATGATTTATAATGATAGGAATTTGATGTCAATGCACACGCATTAGTAGCATTATCGTTTGTTAGGTACATGAATCAATGCAGTGAGCACTGTGTGTTGAAAGAAAATAAGACACACTGACACTCACAGTACTACACAAGCAGCATGGCTCTGGAAAGGTTTGGATTCACCACTGACACCTCTTCAATAACTTGTAATTTTTTTAGATTTGTTTTGTCTTAGGTGATGTGACTGACGAGACGCTTTTAAATTAAAATAGGCAAAACTTGACCGCAGTTAAAACGCTCAGAAAAAAGAGATCTTTTTCTTTTGAGTGTTTTAACAAAGATCAATTTTGCGGATTTTATTTCAAGTTCATTCGGAGGCTTTTACGCTTTCGATGGGACATGGCCAAGCGGGTGTTTGATAAAACTTAATCTTTTGCAAACCTTTATAAAAGTCGTTAACAAAAATATTTTGCCTCTGATGATGATAATAATGATGCCTAAGAACTACTAAAAGTTGATGTTTGTCTCTATGGCTTGGAATGAAGTGATAATCTACAGCGATAAAAACCGTGTCCATGGCCGTTGGGCAAATAACTTTTCGAATAAATGATGTTGAGGTCGAGTTATCTGAAGCAATTTATCATTGCGTTGGAACTGACCAAACAAATCCGTTCGAGTTAACTTTGTGTTTGAGATGAAATGTTACATTTTATCCTAAGGCGAGTTATCCGAATTGGACTGTACTCACCGTAAAAAATTCCCAAAAAGTTGGGGCGGCTCAGCCGGCCAGTCGCCCCAGTGAAAGTTGGCCTGTTGATAGTCCAAGAAACAAATAGCAGCAAGCGATCAAATTGCATTATTGACCTTGCCCACACCATTCTACCTGCGGTTCACAATTACAAACTAGTCGCAAATTGAAATTTGTTTTTATCGGTGAACTGAACCTGAGGAATCTAATTATGTTTGTTCCACTGCATTTATTTTCACTTCACTATATTCTCGCACTCATCAGAGCTGCGAAATTAAGTTGCTGCGAAATTTTACTCTGTGAGCTACTCACGAAACTAAATACTAGCGAAATATAAGTGTCCTAGGGCATCAAATCACTCAATGATTTGAAAATATTTGTTTCATATATATAAGACAAATATACTCATATATAAGACTTCTCAACTCATATATATATTAGTGGAATTAGTTTTAATCAAATCAACTCATAAGTATGAGTTGATTTGATTTTATTCAAATAAGTTTCTTACCAATATGATGTCATAAAAAGTTGCTTGTCTGATACGTATAATTAAAATACCAAATCATTTAATGATTTGAAAATATTTTCTTCATTTATATGAGACAAATATACGCATATATATGAGTGGATTTGGTTTTAATCAAATCAGTTTATTACTGATTTGATGTCATAAAAAAGTTCTGAGTTGATCATGCCTGGGAGTGTTATAAAATGTATGTCTTTCAGTTATTAGGTCTCTATGATAATCAATAGCTGTAATATGTTTCAGATAATGGGAGTCATTTGCATGGGTGTGTCTGCAGTACTTGCATATTATTTCCTGCATCTATATGGCTTATGGATGAAGCCAGTAACAACGGTGCAGTGTATGGGAGAGGCAGAACGTTCAGTTTGTACTGTTAGCCATGTCTGCTACACTACAAACAATGTCTCGAAGAGGTAAAATATTAGAGCAAATGGCATTGATTTATATAGTTGAGTTGAAGTAAGAACAAGTAAAATATTTAATGCTTGGCTAGTAGAGAACTTTTGGAAATCCAAAGTATTACCCTAAAGTCTAAATGAAGATGCTTTCATTTCTCATCCACAAGTTTTGTTCTCCGAAAACATGTTAATTTTTATTTATTATTATACCAATTTTATTTATTATTATTTTGCTGTTTTTTAATAGTTTTGCTTTAAAAAATGATTATGTAGAGGAAATAAATTATTATTCAGGCGTTGGCACAATGAAAGGTACTGATCAATGCGAAGTTATACTGTGTTATGATAATGTGTGTTTGTTGTTCATTTATCTTGTTTTCATTTTGAACATATACGTTTTAACAGTTTCCGCTTTTTTCAGCTTTTCTTCATCTAATTTTTACATACTTTAAATATTAATGGTAATATTTGACTAAATTAAATCATACAACTTGCTGCCACCAATATCACTAAGGCTTTAGTTCATAACGATTTATTATTCAAAGCAATTAAAAGTTCTCAGCAAGTACCTGTAAACAAATGTCATGATGAACTGACAGATTTAATGAAATGTAAAAGAGTCTGAGGAGTTCTCTCACTAAAGTATTGAAACAATATGCCCTCTCCTTAAACCTAGGTAAGCAATCACTGGCATGGTAAATATATCATTACAAACATTGAATGTGAGGGTCCTATTTCAAATGCTTCTCATACCTTATTTTGTGGTTATGACTATGCCTTCCAACAATTTTTATTACCAATTACATTGGCAGGAGATTTGTGAACCAAATTTACTAACAAAAATGATTTTTACTTGAACATGTTAAAAGTTAACAATATCACAATTGTCAATTGATAATAATTAAAAAATTGCTGATTCGTAGAAATAAATTTAGGTATGTTCATTCTTGATTGTTTGAAAAAATTACTTCAGTGTTCAAATATCTTGCGTTACAATACAGTTGTTTGCACGAAAACTTTAATGTGCCATCTGTTTCGTTTGTGTTGGCTGAAAAAACAGGTGGCACATTGTTACATGTTAATCCATTGAGTGATTCAACAGCTTTGGACCATTCAATTAAATAACAAATTAATCCTTGACATTTTACTGTAAATTGATTTTAGCAAACAAGAAAATACATTAACTTTAAACAGTCTAACTTCTACACTACAAAGTATATTTGTTCCAAGATCTGCTTCATATATTAAACTGCAGGGTGGAAAAAAAATCATGATTTTTTTTAAATAAAAAAATGGAATTTTTTATTTAAATCAAATTTTTTTGAAAACGGCAATTGCCAGCTTTTTTCGTAATCGCTAACATAATTTTATTTTGTTGAAGTGTGCCACATGAAAACATTAGCAACATAACAAAACAACTTTGCATCACTTTAATTTATTAAAAGTTGTTTTCATTTTAACTTTGTCCAAGTTGTGCAGTTCATATTCACAGTAGACCCTCTATAAGTCTCATTTTTTGACATGAAAAAAATCATCAAACATGATTTTTTGGGATGATTTAAATTTGGTTTTAATCGGCCAACCCTATTAAAATAGTGGATGCTGATGCGAATATTCCTATAAAAATATACTGTAATTTGTTCAATTCGTTACAAAACCCAGAAACTTGGGGTAATTCTGCAGTTTGTAATTCTGCAGTTCTGCAAACTTTGGGTAAATGCTACAGATAATTTTACAATGGCAATTAAAATATGCAAAGAGAAATGTGGAAAGGGACGTAAGATATACATTAGTAAAAATAAGTTTGATTGTTTTTTCACGCTATAAGCAGGTAAGCAGAAGTGCACCCTTGTTGAGGTAGGGGTGATAATGGGCATACGCAGTGTAGCTCACTCTAGCTAACCGTAGGAAAAGTTTTGAGTTATTTTTTATCTCGAGTAGTCTTTTCATTTAAAACCTTCAGTGCTTCTAAAAAATTTAAAAATGGTATGTTAGAAATTACATATACATGTAAGTCTAGAATAAAATCTTTGCTAACATTTTGCATGTTAAAAGATTGTGTGTGTCAAGGTCATCATCAGTGCGTTTTTATCTGTGGTAGCGGTAGTAAATGTGAGGTACCTCATAAACAATCTCAGTTTATTATTGGTGAATTATCAGTAACAAACTTCTGTATCCTTCAACTGGAGATAATATCGCTGGTGCAATAAGTGCAGCGCCTATTTGGCCTCTCTAACTGTGTAAACACATTATAAATTTTTAGTTCATAATAACTGTAGTTGAACATTAATTTTATCTTTTCTTTTATCTATAAAAATACAGTGGATGTCTGAGCCTTTAAATATAATTGCATGTGGTATTTTTATGCTAAGTACTTGTTTTAGGCTCTCACCACTGAATTATAATAGTTTTACCAATAACATGAGTTGGGACTGGAGTAGCACTAGTTTTAGTTTCATTGCTAGTATCTCGAGATGCCTATTCTTTATTACTTTCAGACACGAGCTTTATGCGCTTCACAGCACTGAACAATACGCCACGCCTCTTCTTCTTGGCTACATCATTGCTACTGACCTGTTCCCGCAGTCCACTATATACCTTCTCGACAAAAAAGACGACTGCCAGTCAACGAGCCAAACCTTGCTTCCTGGCGTGAGCATTTTGCTGTATCGATTTAAGCCAGACAATATAATGCACGTACTGCATGATGATGTCCTACCAGTTTATGCGGTGTTACATAAACTTTACCCAGAACTATCTGCACCATACCCTGTTAGACTGGCATTTGCTGATGATTATGGAGTGATGCCGTATGATGAACTCTATGCAGACTTGGTACAAGAAAGTTTAGTATATGACTCACTAGATTTATGTTTCGAAGAGATAATAGTAGGCTTTGATAAATCGACTCTCTGGTATCAGTATGGGTTCACCAAGCCGCAGGGTCCTATTGCCCACAATGCATCACTTATCTCTGACATCATATCTGGTTACATAGGAAATAAAAAAGAGCCCAGTTCGAAGCAGATTACAGTTTTCAGTCGTCAGGATACAAGACGCATTATAAATGAAGCTGAGTTGATGCTAAGCTTAGCTCGTGAGTTCTCTATTAGCGTTCGATTATTAGACCTCAATTCCCATTCTATGTCAGAAGTCATTGAAATAATGTCGAGGTCATCTATTGTTATAGGAATGCATGGTGCACTTTTTTCTTCTATGATTTGGTTACCTGAAAATGCAGTGGTTGTGGAGTTGTTTCCCTATGCGGTTAATCCTGCCCATTACACTCCCTACAAAACTCTGGCTGGTATCATGAACCTTACATATCTTTCATGGGTAAACAATGACAATAGTAAAACATACGGGCATCCTGATTATCCGACCGAGTTTGGAGGTTTTCTTCACCTGCCTGTCAGCGAACAAGATAAGATAATGGCAGAAACCGAAGTTGGATACCACCTCTGCTGTGATGATCCTTCTTGGCTTTACCATATTTACCAGGATACTGCAGTGGATGTGGGTGCAGTATTGGAAATGCTTCGACCGGTTTTGAACTAGCTGACGTGTGAAGAGAGCAAGATAGAGACTAGCAAGAATGGAGAGTGTTGTGCACTACGGCGGTTAGCTTTCACTTCAGCCAGACTAAGTACGTCAAAGAGACTAGTTTATGTAAGTTGGTTCACTTCCAGTTTTGACTTTTTTTTATTCCTCTTGACATGACTTAGTTTAACATCATGAACTTCCACAAATTTTTTTAGTAGATTTTATCAGAAAGTATTGGTATTTTTCTATCATTGACGATTGTTTTAGATGTTTGAGGTAATCTGATTGCCAGGATGTTTCAAGATTAAAATCAATAAAACTTGATTGGGGTTAATGTGATGCGGGAAACCGGATGTCCGGTCTACGACAGCTGGGAGAGGATTACAGCATCTTAATTGCGAGTAACCGGAAGAGAAGGAAGCAGTAACCAGGAACTAAGAACCAGGTACGTTAGATGGTGTCAAGGGTGGCGACTACAAAGAGAATCAGTAAGTCAACGATAATAGTAGCGATAATAATAAAAAGATTAGGCAATTGTGAATAATTGATGATAATAGAGAGAATTTGTGAGGATAATAGTTGAAGAAAGAAATAAAAAATTATAAGTTATACAATAGTGAATGATTGAGGATAATAACCTGGAAAGTGAGTGACAGACACAATAATAGTATTTTTGGGAAGGGGGTTAAGACACCCGAACTGAGACTAGGAACAGGAGCCGAATTGGAAGGATGGAGGAGCTTTATTAAGAGATTTGAGATAGCGATTGTGTCTGCGGGATTAAAAAGAAATTAACACACCAGAGTGACAAGAAAAGTAGAGTCAGAAGATTATGATTTAGAACAAAAGAAAGTAGTGTTTCTGTTAGACTGCATGGGAGAGAAGGGGTATGATATTTTTGAAACATGGGAAATAGAGGTTGATGCCATGCAATACGCATCTTCAAAAAAAAAATTGACGATTATTTTTTGAGAAAGAAAATATAGTAGCAACGGGACACAGATTATTTACCATGAAACAGGATAATAGTGAAGATTTATGCAGGTTTATAGAAAGAATAGAAAGGCAGCAAAACAATGCAGACTGGAGGAGTTAGAGAAAGATCTAATACTGCAGGTTTTGATAATGGGCATGAATGATGATAAAATGAGAAAAGAGTTGTTACTTAAGAAGAATATCACCCTAGAGAAGGCAAGAGCCAGATGCAGTCAGTACGAGTCGGCCACAATAGCAGCGGGGATAATAACAACTAGGGAAAAAACGATAGATCAAGTAGTAGAAGAAGAAGATGAGGAGTTAATACAAAGGATAGGAGGTAGACCTGATGGAGGAGCAAGAAACTAAAGTAATATCGGTACAGGGAGATCAGGAGTACAATGCTATATATTCAATAGATTCGGACACGTATCAAAAGATTGCTTCAGAAATAGAGGAACTGGGTATAATAGAAGATACAGAGAACGAAGCCTAACCAGGGAGGGAGGCACTCTAAGAAAAATGATGAAAGGTCACCTATCACATGCTATGCTTGCTCGGGAACAGGACACATGGCAAGAAGCTGTCTTAACCGGCTAACAGATAAGAAAATAAGCATGGTTGAGAATGATGCCTCAGAATATTCAGAAGATTCATTATGATTAAAGAGAAATTAGAAAGATTTAAAGCAGCTAATGACTTCCTAATCAGCTTGAAAACAAAAAAAACTTATGTAACAGTTTTAAGTGAAGCAACAGCAAGGAGGATAAACTGCCAGATTGAGCCAACTAAAGGAGTACTGAAAGAAGCAGATGGTAAGAGGTTAGAGACAGTAGGCGAGTCAAAAATTGAGTTGATATCAAAGAGAGGACAAAGAATAATAGCGAGGATCAGTGTTATGAAGGGAAACAATAGTAATCTGTTAGGGAAACCGGAGATAATAAAGTTAAGGCTAGTTAAGACAATTCAAAAAGGGACTAAGATAGAGGACGAGATCTCAAAGAATACCCAAATTTGTTCAAAGAGCTTGGAACACTACCCGACGTGTTCTGCATAAATTTAAAAGAGGATTTGACACCGATGTGTCTCCAAGTGCCAAGGAGGTTGTCAATAGGTCTGAAGGAAGCAACGAAACAGGAAATAGCCAGGATGGAAAAATTAGGGGTAATAAAGAAAATTGAGAAACCAACAAAGTGGTGTTCGGGAATGGTAGTAGAACCAAAAAGTAATGGAAAAGTCTGAATTTGTGTGGATCTGACGCAACTAAACAAGAGTGTACTTAGAGAAAATTTCCCACTGCCTACATTAGAAGGAACTATAGCTGGGCTAGAGGACAGCGTCATTTTCAGCAAAATGGATGCTAATTCATGATTTTGGCAGACAGAATTAGCGGAAGAGTCAAGAGAGCTTACTACATTCATTACACCATTTGGTAGGTACTGTATGTTTCAGCTGATGCCATTCGGTATTTCAGTAGCTCCAGCATTTTTCCAACGCCAAGTGAGTGAGATAAAGGACAACAGGGAGTTGTTTGTGTGATGGATGACATTCTGGTAGTAGGAAAGAACAAAGAAGAACACAATATAACGCTTCGCGAAGTGCTAGACAAACTTAATAGAGCAGGGTTGACACTTAATAGAGATAAATTTCAATTTGGATTTGATGAAGTGAAGTTTTTAGGTCATATCCTAAATGAAGAAGGAATTCAGATAGATCCAGAGAAAGAAAAAGCAATCAAGGAAATGCCAGCACCTATAGACAGGAAGAGTTTGAGAAGGTTCTTGGCGATGGTGAACTATTTAGGAAGGTTTAGCTCATTGTTAGCAGAAGTAGAAAGACCATTGAGACTATTAGACAAAAACAATGCAGCATGGTGTTGGAGTGAGAAACAGCAGAAGGGTTTCGAAAAGATTAAGGAAATCATCTCTACAGCACCAGTCTTGACTTTATTTGATAATAGTAGTAAAAACAGGATAACAGCGGATGCTAGTAAACATACATTGGGAGCAGCTTTGCTGCAGATGAATAGAGAAAGGAGATGGCAACCAGTAGCCTACGCCTCAAGAAAATGAGTGAAGCAGAGCAAAAGTACGGACAAATAGAGAAAGAGGCACTGGCTGTAGCGTGAGCATGTGACCAATTCGATTTCTACTTGGTGGGGAGAGACTTGGAAGTTGAGACTGATCATAAGCCACTGGTTCCATTGTTGGGAAATAAAGATTTGTCAGACTTGCCATTAAAGATGTAGTTGCGTCAAAAATGAAATTAGGACCCATAAAAGGCTAAAACATCAGCTACAATTTGATGCCATTTTTGTCTTTGTAGACCAACCCTGTCCAGAGATATATGCGTTTGAATGAGGCCCTCTTTTAAAAAGCTCACGTTCCAGCGGGTGCCAATTTCGTGACGTCACTAGCTTGTTTTCTGAAACGAAACCACGAGCGATAAATATGAGGTCGCTTCGTTAGCCAATCACGATTGCGAAATTTTTATATAGACCGTAATAAATGTTATCACTCGTAAAACGCGTTGTCTGTGATCTCGAAGATTCTCATCGCTAGAGAATTCATGCTCATCGTTACTGATTCAACGCGTTTCAACAATTACTAAGTTATACATAGTTTTAAAATGGCTTCAAGTTCGAGCGACCGCTACTCAGAGTTATCTGAGCAACGTTTAGTAAAAGATTAGAGTAGACAGCCTATGGCCAAAGCTGACAGGCGTCAGCAGCGTTTTGCTGCAGAAGAAGACAGAATGGAGGTAAATTAACTTAGAGTCTTCTATACTTTAGTAAATGTAATATTTTTTATAGTCATAAATACATATACTAATTAATAAAATGATAATTCTTTGCTATCTCCAATCATCGTTTCATAGCTTATCTGCCGTTTTACCTAGCTATAATATTTTTTTCGAATTTTCTTTGGTAAATTAGAGTCATGATTACAAATTATTTTCACACGTAGGAAGTGGGTAAAATCGATTGATCATTGCAAATCTTTAATTTCCAGAACCAAAGCTTCGAATCGTTGGCTTGGCGTACTTGTGCCTTTATTAAATGTTTATTCGTTTTTAAAATTACACTCGCAATCTATTTAACTCCCAATTTGGAAGCTGTCAATAGATACGCTTTAGAATGACATATCTATGAATGACATATTTATTGTATCTACTTTGTTTACATTTACTTGTTTTACTGATTACAGAATGTTTATGTCGTCCCACCAGCCAAAGAAGCTTTGTCAGTGTGGAAACTGCTATAAAGGAGAAAGCAAGACTTGAATGCGTGCTGGATGATGTTTTGTTTGAGTTTGTTGCAGTAGATGAATTTGACTTATTGTATCAGCTAATACTATGTGAGTGGCCACGACTTGATGAATATTTTTAATAAAAGCTTTATGCCGAGATGAAAATATTTTTGCTTGTAAAAATTATATAATAAAATAATATTGTTGAAGATAATGCAAAACATGATTTGCAGAATATTGTAGTGAATCGGATATGGTATATGGGTGTCCGCAGAACTGGAGAATGTGAGTTCAAATCCAGTTTGCAGCAGACTTCTCATCCTTAAAACTCTATCCCTGTCTATATTCTTTTCAAAGAGGTGGCTTGCTAGTAGTAAGAAACTAGTAAGAAACTAGTAAGAAACTAGTACGTAGGCAATAGGTAATAGGCGACATAATGTGGGCGGGGCTTATGGGAGGCTGTATATCGTTTATATGGGTAGCTGCAGAACTGTGCTGATACAAAGACCGCGTTCTACATAAAGTGACTAGACAGAATTACCGTAGACCGATAGAATTGGTAGTCGGTACCCAAATGTTTACACAACATTTGGAGAAAGTGAGTAGAACAAACTTTCAATTTTCGTTATTTGAGGCCTTTTAAACATTCATAATAATGCATCTGTAGCAGGATTTAAAATTTTATTCTAGCCAACACGAGCAAATACAAAATAAGATATATGCCAATAGAGCCGCGTAAGACTAGACTTTTATCGCAAATAGCCGATGTGAATACGAGAGATAGAGACAGGTTGCCAAACGCGTGACATCATTTTTGGCGAGGCTGGGCACGTTTTTGTGGCCTGAGCGTTTTTACGGTGATCAGATTTTTTCGGTTTTAATCTTCAAATATCTTGGCAATGCGATCGCGTAACACAACAAACAACATATCAACTGATAGAGAAAAAAAATGCTTTCTTTTAAGATCAACTTAAATTTTGACGCAACTACATCTTTAAGGATCCAAAGATTTAAGATAAGGATGATGAGTTACAGATATCATATTTCCCACACACCAGGAGATAAGATGTTAGTAACTGACCTGTTATCAAGACCAGCATCAAAAAGAGACGAAATAAAATTAAAAAGAGTGGAAGATCATGCTAGTAGGATAGTAGCAGCAATAGAAGATGTTCTAATAGAGAAAATTAAAGGGTACGCGGAAACGAAAGGAAACGTATCAGACAGGGATGAAAGGAATAGAAACAGGATGGGAATAGGCAAAATGTGGTGAGGCTAAAAAGTTGAAGGAAAAGAAGGATGAGCTCAGTATGGTGAATAGAATGATTATGTGGAACACCAGAGTTTACATACCTGTAAATATGAGACAGGAAATAATAAAAAAACTTCATAGTGGACATCAGGGAAAGGTCAAGACGTACCGAAGGTGTCAAGATTCAGTGTGGTGGCTAGGGATTAGAAAGGAGATAATAGAGATGGTGGAACGCTGTGAAGCATGTATAAAAGATAGAAGGATATCACATAAGCCGATGAGTAACACTCCATTACCAGAGAAGCCTTGGCAAGAGATCGGAACAGACTTGTTCGAGTTTGAAGGAAAGCACTACGTTATTTTCATGGACTAGTACTCAAAATGGAGAGAGGTAGTCCAGATGAATAATTAAACAGGAAGAGAATTGGCGTTGATATGCGCAGGAATAATAGCAAGGTTGGGAGCCCCATTGAAAGTACGTAGCGATAACGGACCATGTTACAACTCACCCGAATGGAGACTTACAACTCCATGGACCATGTTACAACTCACAACATAGGAGAAACTAGTAGTCCTAGATATCCTGAAAGTAGTGGTTTAGCAGAGAGAGCTGTAGGGACAATAAAAAATCTGTGGAAGAAAGTGAAGGACAAGAATTTGGCTTTGCTAGCCTATAGAACTACCCCACTGGAAAGTGGAAATAGGCCAGATGAGTTAATGTATAATAGAAGAATACGAAATCAGGTACCAGGACAGCACTTAGTTGTACCCAATCTAGAACAATTCAAAGAAAGAGATAGACACCTCAAAGAGAGACAGAAAAGAAATTTTGATAGAGTAAAGAGGTCAAAGAGATTGTCCATATTAAAAGAAGGGGACAGAGTATGGGTGAAAATAAACCATGATGATGAACGGAGAGAAGCAATAGTTATTAAGGAGGTTTTAGAACCAAATAGCTTCTGGGTAGATATGAATGGAAGAAGAGTAAGAAGGAATAGGAAACATCTGAGGTTACTATTTGAAAAAGCTTCGCGTTGCACGATGGAGTCTCAGGATAAGGAAGAAGTTAGTTATAGTGAGAAAGTGAATAGAGAGAAAACATTAGTAGGAGATAATAGTTATAGTAACCCAATAAGAAAGAGTACGAGACATAGAATAAATAAACGTGATAATAGTTTTGTTTACTCCAAATAACTTCTGTTGTAGATACTCAGAATACTATAACTGAAGTTGGATTCAATAGAAAGAGCTCAGAGTAAAAGAAAGGTGGACAATAGAAAGGGAGCACGGATAACAGAAAGGGTTTAAAAATAAAAATAGCGACGGAATAATAGAAATGGAGAACTATACAATAGTTGGGAACAGCATTGCTCACTATATCGTGCCACCAGTGGGGGTGAAAAAAATTGCTTTAGGAGGAGCCACCCTGGAGGAGCTACTATACAGGTGTGAGATCCCTGGGTTAAATATTATCATATCCGGAGTTCCCGATATCATGGGCCGACAGGATGACGCCGTGGATGGGGACAGGGTTTCTCGGTATGAGCAGACTCTGAGAAGGGCATCCAACAGGCCGGGAGTGGTCCTCTCTCCTTTTATCCCTCTACCAGGGTGCCAGCTACGCAGTTCGGAGTCATAGGTCATCTTAATAGGCTTATTTGCACCCTTAACTCTAACAAAAGGGAGGGCACGCCTAATTTGTGCACTTGCCTTTTTGGAAGAGGGACGGATGGCCTGTTCTTCTTTAATAAGGAACACCTAAAGGATGAAGTCCACCCTAATGAACACTGGGTGAGGGTATTGTCCGAAACTATGTCCAGATACATAGCTACAAAAAGAAGGGGTGCGTGCGATGGACTTGATGGAACGTCTGTTTCGGCCTCCAAGGAGAGAAAGGGATGCTAGAGCAGGAATTGATAGGGGAAACAATAGAGACGGGGTTAATAGAGAGAGATTGGATAGCGGTGGAAGTTCAGAGGAAAGGAACGTCGAAACTGCTAGAGAAAACTAAGATGGAGAAGGTCGACAACTAGAGGAAGAAAGCATATGGAGAAGAGAAAGAGAGGTGATAGAAAGAGCAAGACAAGATAGAGAAAGAAAGGAAAGGAAATAAGAAGGTTTGAAAGCGAAATGGCAGCAGTTGAAAGAGATTACGAAAGAGATATGGTAAGAGCTAGAGAAGATAGGATAATAGCTGAAAGAGCTATTGAAAGAGAAAGAGCCAGGAGGCAAGAGGCAGAAAGGGTTAACGGGGAGGAAAAGAGACAACAAGAAATTAGAAGGATAGATAGAGATGCAAGGGAGAGAAAGTCACCAGTCAGGCAGCCGAGAGTTCGTTTTGCTGAACAACCCGAGATGAGAAACAGACATCCGACAAGATGTCCCTACTCTTCGAGAATATGTGAAGTAGAAGAAATAGAATGGGAATAATAGTCAGGGCTTAAGGAAAGATAATAGTTAGCGGAGAACAATAGAATGGATAATAGACAGGACTAAAGAAAAGAGATAAAGAGAAAAGAAAGAAGGAAGATGTGATGCGGGAAACCGGATGTCCGGTTATCGACAGCTGGGAGAGGATTACGGCATTTTAATTGCAAGTAACCGGAAGAGAAGGAAGCAATAACCAGGAACTAAGAACCAGGTACATTAGAGTTAAAACATTCAGAAGAAAAATATGTGCGAAATGACGTCACTAGTTGTTACCATTGCTACCAGCTGCTGTTTTTAAGTTGCAGTGTCATGTGTCTCTATTCTGTCAGTCTCTTCGCAACTACATATGTCATAATCGCATTTTCACTTGATCTGAGTGTTTTAACTGTGATCAGGTTTTGCTGATTTTAATTTTGAAACATCCTGACAACATTTTCCTAGACTCTAGACAAAGCAAATACTTTTGGTAATCTTTGTAAACATATCTTCTTTATTGTTTACGGGTTTGTTAGGCCATGTTCAGGTCAAACAGTCTGTTAACACCATTTATCACTTTTTTAAGTAGTCTTTGATGTAACATCCCCAAATTTTAGGTCATTTTAACTATCGGCTTTTTTGTAACTGGCTAAAATGTACATGCATATTTTGCCACGGTTAATAAACTATGGTTTTTGCTAGTCATTTGGTGACCTATGAAAAAAATTGCGCGTTATTGTTTAGGGCACCCGAAAATTACATAAAACGGTTTAGAACATTATTACAAAAAGCGCCAAACCAGAAACGGATAATAAAAAAAATAAGACAACAAAATCAAAGTAAGTTTCAAAGTTGTAAGTTTACTTTCAAAGTAAACTTACAATATACAATCTTCAAAGTAAGTTTAGTAAAAGATTAAATCTTACCGTGAAAACAAAGTACACAAAGTAATGCTACATTTTGTTGCAGATTTTAACTACTAAATAGGTATTTGTTACAAGAACACGTGCAATTTTCTTTTATTTAGAGTTTAAACCTTAAAGAATATGTAGCAAAAATTGACAGGTAAATTTCTTAGTTATCCTATTGAATAAAGCTAAATCATTGTTGAGGCAAATACAGGATTAATTTTTCTCGCATTTCTTTTGATCGTTCACAATTATATCACACTTTCAAAGAGTTTGTCGACTTTAAAAGTAAGATATTCTCACGATATATGGGCAGAGATTGTCATTCAATGTCAAATCTCACTCCAGTTTCTCTAAACATTGTTGGTGCCTATGTGAGTGTACCACTAAAATGCATTACTGCTAGCAAAATATTGTCACTTTGGAAGTAGCTTATGATTATTTGAAGCATTTAGGAACTCCGACTACCATTTTATAAACAATAACTCGCAATTCTCTTTATACGTCATCTAAATACCGGTTAAAGATGTAGTTGCGTCAAATTTTAAGTTGATCTTAAAAGAAAGCATTTTTTTTTCTCTATCAGTTGATATGTTGTTTGTTGTGTTACGCGATCGCATTGCCAAGATATTTGAAGATTAAAACCGAAAAAATCTGATTGCCGTAAAAACGCTCAGGCCACCAAAACATGCCCAGACTTGCCCAAAATGATGTCACGCGTTTGGCAACCTGTCTCTATCTCTCGTATTCACATCGGGTATTTGCGATAAAAGTCTAGTCTTACGCGGCTCTATTGGCATATATCTTATTTTGTATTTGCTCATGTTGGCTAGAATAAAATTTTAAATCCTGCTACAGATGCATTATTATGAATGTTTAAAAGGCCTCAAATAACGAAAATTGAAAATTTGTTCTACTCACTTTCTCCAAATGTTGTGTAAACATTTGGGTACCGACTACCAATTCTACCGGTCTACGGTAATTCTGTCAAGTCACTTATTTAGAACGCGGTCTTTGTATCAGCAGTTCTGCAGCTACCCATACAAACGATATACAGCCTCCCATAAGCCCCGCCCACATTATGTCGCCTATTACCTATTGCCTACGTACTAGTTTCTTACTAGTAGCAATGATATACAGCTGTATACATTGCTGTATATCATTGCTAGTAGTATTCTTACCGAATACTAAATAAGTGAAATAAGCAAGCCCCTCTTTGAAAAGAATATAGACAGGGATAGAGTTTTAAGGATGAGAAGTCTGCTGCAAACTGGATTTGAACTTACATTCTCCAGTTCTGCGGACACCCATATACCATATCCGATTCACTACAATATTCTGCAAATCATGTTTTGCATTATCTTCAACAATATTATTTTATTATATAATTTTTACAAGCAAAAATATTTTCATTTCGGCATAAAGCTTTTAGTAAAAATATTCATCAAGTCGTGGCCACTCACATAGTATTAGCTGATACAATAAGACAAATTCATCTACTGCAACAAACTCAAACAAAACATCATCCAGCACGCATTCAAGTCTTGCTTTCTCCTTTACAGCAGTTTCCACACTGACAAAGCTTCTTCGGCTGGTGGGACGACATAAACATTCTGTAATCAGTAAAACAAGTATATGTAAACAAAGTAGATGCAATAAATATGTCATTCATAGATATGTCATTCGAAAGCGTATCTATTGACAGCTTCCAAATTGGGAGTTAAATAGATTGCGAGTGTAATTTTAAAAACGAATAAACATTTAATAAAGGCACAAGTACGCCAAGCCAACGATTCGAAGCTTTGGTTCTGGAAATAAAAGATTTGCAATGATCAATCGATTTTACCCACTTCCTACGAGTGAAAATAATTTGTAATCATGACTCTAATTTACCAAAGAAAATTCGAAAAAAATATTATAGCTAGGTAAAACGGCAGATAAGCTATGAAACGATGATTGGAGATAGCAAAGAATTATCATTTTATTAATTAGTATATGTATTTATGACTATAAAAAATATTACATTTACTAAAGTATAGAAGACTCTAAGTTAATTTACCTCTATTCTGTCTTCTTCTGCAGCAAAACGCTGCTGACGCCTGTCAGCTTTGGCCATAGGCTGTCTACTCTAATATTTTACTAAAAGTTGCTCAGAAAACTCTGAGTAGCGGTCGCTCGAACTTGAAGCCATTTTAAAACTATGTATAACTTAGTAATTGTTGAAACGCGTTGAATCAGTAACGATGATAATGAATTCTCTAACGATGAGAATCTTCGAGATCACAGACAATGCGTTTTACGAGTGATAACATTTATTACGGCCTATATAAAAATTTCGCACGCATGATTGGCTAACGAATCGACCTCATATTTATCGCTCGTGGTTTCGTTTCAGATACCAAGCTTGTGACGTCACGAAATTGGCACCCGCTGGAACGTGAGCTTTTTAAAAGAGGGCCTCATTCAAACGCATATATCTCTGGACAGGGTTGGTCTACAAAGACAAAAATGGCATCAAATTGTAGCTGATGTTTTAGCCTTTTATGGGTCCTAATTTCATTTTTGACGCAACTACATCTTTAAGTCTGTAGTAATTTTTTAAGGGATCACCAAATTGGCACATACATTTCAGCCAGTTACAAGAAAACTGTCATTTAAAATGGCCTGAAGTTTGGTGATTCTACATAAAAGACTCTCCTTAACAACACAGTGTTCACAGGATGTGTCTCATAAACATTGCGCAATCTTAAATGAAAAATACGAATATAGGTGCATCCATAGGTACTAACGTAGATCATTTTTCACATGGGGTTACAGGGGAACTTATACTCTGCAAATCAATGAATTTTTTTATTTAATGTTTTCTCTGACATCATTTTGTTATTTAAGGGTTATGATCTTATTTTCAACATACATGTACAGTAATACTTCAACTTACGAGTGTTCTACCGCACGACCAACTTGAGATACGAGCCAGCTTTCCAGCAAGTTTTAGCACTAACATACGAGCTATGTTTGAGATACGAGCACGTAAGTCAGTTGCGAAGTATGCCGGAGGTGTTTTATGAGAACAGCGTCACCCTGTATTTTTCAACTACTCAGGTTATACTTTTGTACCGTGTTTTTGTTTGCGCAATTTTCAGTGCAGAATTATGTGAATTGAAAGTACGGTGCGTAGACCGAAAGTTTGCCAGTAAAATGAAAGATAATGGAAAGAAAAAGCAAATGATAACAAGTGATATTAAACGGAAAATTATTGTAAAATATGCGAAATGTGTATGCGTGATTGAGCCAGCTCAGCAATATGACAGAACTACATCCACAATTATCAAACCGAAGGGTTATATTCAGGGCATTTAGTTTGCAAAACCATAGTTTCTAAACGACGCAGCGATCTTCACGACCGCTGATGGATAGACTGCTCAGGCATTGGATAAAAGATAAACAATTGGCCGGTGACAGCGTAACTGAAACGATGTTTCAATAAAGGCGAAAAGGCCGGTGGTTAAAAGGCGAAATGGCCTATGTAAAAAGGCCGGTGCTATCTATAAAAATTGTAAAAATAGACTTTCGGGCAAGTTGGCTAGTAGTCGTGCATTAACCCTTTGTGACGACACCAGTGTTCGTCCTAATCGCAACACGTTGAAAGGGCGACAAAGGCAAACGTCCTTAAATAGGTTTACCTTAAAACGGCCGGCTCGTCGTGAAAGCGAAACAAAGGAAAAATTAGCTAACTAGCGAGAAACTTCCAACTATGAACGCCGAAGAAATTTTAATTACGTTAAGTTAAAAATGAAAGTTAGCTTTTAGGTTTGCTTTTAAGTTTGTTTTTTCAGACTTTCATCAAATCCAAATTTATCAAATTCAACTGTTGTAATGAAGGATAACACTTTTATCTCCCTCCTTGGCAAATGCTAGCGTTAGCTGCTTCTGTATGTATTTAATTTTACATTTTAATTAATCACATTTCCTTGCATTATTTTTTATTTGTTGCTTTTTGAAAGCATGTGGTAAGTTAAGACAATAACCAACATGTTGTTTCTGTTACAATATCTTGTTTTGAGTGTTTTATTTGCATTTTTAGAGTATAGAAACCAATCAATAGATATTTAATTGTTCTATATATAACTAAATTGCACCAACATGCGAGTAAATTGACATACGAGCTCAGTCTCGGAACGCATTAAGCTCGTAAGTCGAAGTATGACTGTATATGGTTTACAAAGCATGTGTAATGTTGTTGGATCACTACAGAATTAGTCATGTGAGTAATGCGTACTTAGCACATAAGTATGTTTTCTAGTTGGTTACGGTTACTAGATTAATGTTTCTCAATTAGTATCAATATAAATTCATCAATTGAAGTTGTGTTATCATGCCAGTAATTGAAGTTGTGTTACCATGTCCTTGGTTGAAGTCGTGCTACCATGCCAGTAATTGAAATTGTGTTACTTTGCCAGTGATTAAAGTTGTGTTACCATGCCAGTGATTAAAGTTGTGTTACCATGCCTGTAATTAAAGTTGTGTTACCACATCTGTGATTAAAGTTGTGTTACCATGCCAATCATTGAAGTTGTGTTACGATGCCAGCGATTAAAGTTGTGTTACCATGCCAGTGATTAAAGTTGTGTTACCATGCCAATCATTGAAGTTGTGTTACCATGCCAGTGATTGAAGTTGTGTTACTACCCCTGTGATTAAAGTTGTGTTACCATGGCAGTGAATCAGTTGTAATTCTTTGGTTAATATATGTTTTTAGGTCGCATGATAAACAAGCTAGAGGTGAGCCGTTTGGAGAAGGAACAGACTAAGTTAGGAAAATTCTGGCGATTTCTTAGACCGTGAAAGAAGCTCTTCAATGTTTTGTCAGCGAATTTCACCTGTCATGCAGAGGTAATGGATGGTGTAATTCAACATCGGTATAATGGTTTCGGATATAACTACTTTCAGCGCAGAGTTGTTGTCATGTTCATCTACAGTGAAACAACATCTTATAAATTAATGTTTAGCTTCCCAGCTTGCATAGTAGACAATATCATAATTGTGTTAGCAAAATAAAAGTAATCATTCTTATAAAATTTTATAGAAAGAATTATTGGCAATGTTTTTATTATTTGTATACTAGCTTTGAACCTCTGGTAAAGTGTGACATAAGATGATATGATTTTTGATGAAATTGCTTAGTACTCCATTCAAGATAGGGTGAAGTTTGGATTTGTCTCCTTTTGTTTTATGTTTATTTTTCCCATGCTAACCAAAGAGCTATGTCATGATGTATGCATGTCTACATTATATATTGTTTAACTTGCAAAAGGAACAAAGAATTTATGTTGAGTAACCAAGTACTCCAAGTATAACCAGTGTTAGATGTTCGCTATTCTACAAAGTATTTATCACCCACCAACAATTACAAAGGAGTATCTTATTCGTTACAAGCTATTAACACTAAATCAAAGTTAAAATTGTTTTTTGCAGATATGTAGTGTCTGTTACATCAAGAATATTCAAAAATAGGTAATCTTGCCACTAAAATTTGGAGTTATTTTCTATAGAAATGAAAGAAGCTAAATCCAAATGTTTATGAGTCTAGCATTTGTAAAATTACGAAATCGAATTTACAATTTATAGTCGAGTTAATATGATGCCTAGTGGTGTCTATGCAAGAGTAGCATAGTTGGAGCATTTGATTTGTCATGCCATTTAGGCAATGTAAAAAAATCTAGATTCGGTTTAAACCTTGGGAAGGCAAAGAAAAGGTCATCACTGTGTATAGTGCTGTCAGAAATTATGACACCACTTCACATTCTAAGAGATATTTGCTGGCAGCTATTATTTACTGCCTTGATTTTGCTAGAAACCACCATATACCATTAGAGATGCAAAATTTTCTAACAATTAATATGGAGGAAGTTTCCATTAAACAACAATTGGCAATTAAGTTTTTCAATAAACATGCGCATGCGACTGACCTTGATAAAAATCAACAGATAGTCTAGTTTTGGATAATTGTATTCTCAATTAATTCATCTTATACTATTGCAACATAATAACTGGCCCTGGGAAAGACCATTAGAGTTTGTAAAGTGGCTGGATTACCATAAGCACAGACAATCTGAGACTGCATAATCAGACTGAAAGGCTTTTCTTTTATTTCGCTAAAACAGGGAGAAACTTCTGCATCTAATGATGTGCAATATGTGGTAACTAAATGGATTCTGGCACCCTCGCTGGAGCCAAAATTAACAAAGGCATGAAGTCTTGGGTAGTCTCGCCTTTTCTGACAGCACTGTATGCGCGAACAGGCCTGTTCAGAGCTTCAAATTACAAAAGGAAACATTTACAAATTAATTGTACTTTACTTTAGGCACTGTTTATTTTAGGTTGATATGATATGAACAACAAAAAATATCGTTGACCGCATGTTAAATTTTGGTTTCTTGCTTGGGTGCTAGACCCCATGAGCCTTAGTTTTTTTCAATCAAATAAAAAAGTGTGCATTTTCTCAGGGGCTAAAGGATTGTTCACATGTTCCTGTTTTGTTCCCTTTGTAGACTCAGCTGTAGCTTTGAGTTTTTGGCCAATACTAGCTAACAGAGAGATCATAACTTGGATATGCACCTGTCTGGTTATGCTTATGTGCAACATTTATAATAATAATAGGTGTCTAGTTTCGCTCATTTCACAGACAAACATTGACTTATGATTGTGTTAACACATGAATTGTTTAACATAACACAAAATTGGAGCAAGTAATTGTCTCTGAATCAGAAGTAACCTCCAGCATATGACGTTCAGAGTTTTTTAAAGTTCTACAATATCTTAGGTGAAAGGGGGAGATTGGCAAAAATATAAAAAAAATTAAGTATAGCACTAATACAAAGCGTATCAGTTAAGGTATAAGCTAGCTTAGATTAAAATATGTTATTCTGTGTGTCTCTATCACAACTTGTATGTCTAAACCCCAGTTTCTATTCATGTTTTGTAAATTGAAGTAACAATAAAAAATGTTCCTTCAGTATTACTTCATTATTTAAATTTATTATAGTTTTGACCTTGGTTTTTTGTGCAGTTTACATAATAATGCGTTTCTCTGCTATATGTAATTACATCAATTAGTTTACACTTTTAAGATTCAAAGTTTGAACAAGTCAGTTTTCAAACTCGTCAGGAATGTACTATGTTCACACTTCGGGTTTCTTTATTATGTATTGTAATTATCTAGTATTATCACCTCTCATCGTCTATGATTAGGCTGACACAGTATACTCTAACTACTTTTGGGTATTTTACTGCTACAATACAGTTATTAGCGGGATTTACCGTGATGCGAAGCTCAATTATATGTAAATAATAATCAATAGAATTATTCCTCCATTTATGCTCAATCAATGTTAAAAACATTATTTTAGACAGAGTTTAAAATGTTGATTATATCACGAGATCTCTTTTTATTGGCTGTTTTCTGACAATTGACTACTGTTCTATCCTAATGCCGTAAAGAGCTTGTTTCAATGTGCAACTCGTTAAGGCCTCATAGAACACTGATTTCGTTATGAACCTATATACATCAGCTGCTTCAGTCTCTATACTTCATAAAAAGTAAATACAGTCAAACATGGATAACTCGAACTTCAAGGGACCGAGCAAAAGTGTTCGAATTATCAGAGCATTCAAGTTATCAGAGCACTGTCACAAGTCCATATATTTACTTATTTATTAGTAGATACATGTACATATACAAACTATAATATAAATCAAAAGCACAAATGGCTTGTTTCAAATTAAATGCTTCTAATGTAAAGTTTAAAACGTTTTCATGAAAAAGTATAGAGATTTTTCTATCACTTGAGATTGGTTTGTTGTTTGAGGTGATGTTATTGCCAGGACGTTTTTCAGATTGACATTGGCAAAACTTGATCGTTGTTGAAATGCTCAAAAGAAAAGACATTTTTTTCTTTTGGGGTTTTACCCACGATCAATTTTGCCGTTTTTTCTTGAAGTTTATGCAGATTACCTTACTTTACCTGGGATTCGTTAAGAGCAACACTCCGAGGCAGTTCAATTAGAAGTTTTACGAGGTATTACGGTACATTCTATATCACTCACGCTTTTTTAATAGATACTTATTGAATGTACACACGTATTCTGTGTTTAGGTCAAACGATGAATAGTTTTTTGTAGCTCAGACAACGTATACGTTTAATTACAACATTTTTAAGACGTTTTAAACATTCAACATTCCGACGTTGATTCAACACGGAATCAACGTCAGAAAACTATTCATCACGGGCTAACCGAGTCACGCACTCAAGGATTTTCGCCACGCACATACAAAACAACATGCGATTTTTGTTTTGTATGTGCGTGGCGAAAATTCTTGCGCGCGTGACCCGGCTAGCCCGTGCTATTCATCGTATCGCAGTATAAATCAAATTTCACCAAACTTTTAGAAAAGTCGTTGACAAAAATATTTTGCCGATGGTGGTAATAACGACGCTTATGAATTACGAAAAGATGAAGTTTACCTCTATGGCTTTGAATAAAGTGATTTTCTAAAGCGAAAACAACCGTTTCGGTAGCTGTTGGGCAAAAAAACAGTTCGAATTAACAGTGTTGAGTTCGAGTTATCTATAGCAATTTATCATTACGTGGGAACGGACCAAAGGAAATGTTCGAATTAACCATGTGTTTGAGCTATCCGTGGACGAGTTATCCATGTTTGACTGTACCCAATTACATGTATATTGTGTATAGTCATTTATACCCAGACCCTGCCCCTCTTGACGTGTACCACGCGCCATGGATACAATTTTATTTATGTTGTGACAAATATCACACTATCTGTTATTCATAATAATGTTATTTATAAATTTATTGTTGATTGCCTATATATAGATAATTTGATAAAAAAAAACATCCATTTCACACGTTTTAAGATTATCACAAGAAATGAGGTTCGCTAGTGTGACAAACATTCTCTTTCTATGAAAAAGGTAACTACCATGTTTAAATGCTGCAGATTCTAACTGCACTCAGTTGAAGCCTTTAAAATATAAAACCATAAGAATAAGGCTAATACCATAGTTTGTTTGTAGTTTTGTTCTCATGAGACACTCATGGAAATAGTCTCTACTGAACATCAGTGCCAGCATCCACTTCAATAGATTATCACACATCTTTTGGAAATCAGTAAAGAGTTTAGTAGCAGATGATGAAAATGGTTAGTAGGAATGTCATCATATAACCGTTATAGCTATTCTTGTTCGTCTCAAACAGATGTTCCATTATCTATTGCACGTGGTAGACACCCGTTCGCTTTTGTTTGCGCACACAACAGCAGCAATCGAAGCCGAGCCGTCTACTTCCTGTTGTTAATATAAACTCACAATAATAACAATACTGCTTGAAACTAGGGGTGGATTGTAAATGACCCCAAGTTGGGGTATGTTTTGAAGTGTGTTGCTAAAGCTGTACAATTAGCTCTGGTTATATACGCGGATGGCAGGTAAGATAAGTTGTAAATACTAAGTTTTCTTTGAAATACATGAAAGTACAATGAATATGAAACTTTAGTAAACATACAGGTTGTAAGAAATGATCAGTTTTGAAAATAATTTTTCTTACGGTTTTTGGTCTTCTAGCTAGCAACTAAGTTGGGTATTTATTAAATGTCACTTCTACATGAGCGCACATCAATATTTTATTTACAACATATATATGGGTTATGTCCGGCAGCTGTTTAATACAACTTTACTGTAAGTTTGGCATGTTGCCATGATAATTTGTTCAATATTTTGTAGTTAATGTGTATATTTGTCAACAACACGAACTCTGTATATGCAAAAATTAGTAGTTTTCCTAATCTGTTATGTTAGTATTTAACAGCTTAAAAAACTTCATAATGTATTGGATGGATATCGTATGAGTCAGCCATTTTAATATGAAATAATTTACAACCATTGATTGCTTGACACTGATCTAGGTCGTAATTCAGATACAGACTGTAAAAGCATTACAAAATTGAAAAGTCAAAAGTCATTCAACTTTTGGCCTAGCCTTCTAGCCGCTGTTTTAAAACAGCTTAGCTATTGTGTTTCTTTTGGTTATGTGACAATTATGTGCGGTCTAAATTTTTTGTCTATTTTCTCATGATAAAGTTTCGTTCAAAGCTGTAAACCAATTCTAACTCACTCAAGTCACAGAAGGCAGTAGGTTAGTAATGAACTATAGAACAAACTGAACATGTCAACCTGCTAGGGTAACTACCGGTATATGGCAAAAATAATTGGAAGCCAGAAGATAACTGTTTTTCTCATCGCCATACATTTCTTAAAAAGTGTATGAATGCCTCGATGTACCTGTACAGCATGTGTTCTTTCCCCTTCCATCTTCTTTCAAACTGTTAGATCCACTCCTTTCCATGCATTCTTTGAAAGGTTGATAATACAATCATATTAGACAGCCAGCTTAGAGGTTGGTAGCAGTTAGACGCGTTATTGATCGAAGCCGCTTTGGCTAGATAAACTTTGTGATACTCCATTACCCTGTGCGTCCTTATATGTATCGTTTCTCCGCTCTTCCGGATTATTCTTTTTTCCTTTAGCTATCTATTTCTGCACGTGAGTACCGTTTCTATCTTTTCAAGAAGCAAGTTTTAACATTGTGATTAAACTAATTGTTGTAATAACTTCCAATAAATAAAATAACTAAAAAGGAAAGTTTGCTTCGCATTAGTTTATTTCAAAGCAGTTTTGCTGCTAAATTGTTTTTCAAATATATTTAATGTCTATTGCCTTTTTTTATGAACAGAAAGCTTTGTCTGTAATCCTGGTTGTCTGGCTCTCTCAGAAGCCAGCTAGATTGGTGTGAGCCAATGAGGGTGTCATGTGAGAAAACGCTTTTCAGGAAGGTTTCTGGAGCAAGTCACTATCTGGAACGTATCATTAGGGAACCGCCCTGAGCGAGAAGAGAAAGCGATGTCTTTCTGCTCTTTGGTTTATAAAGCAGTTTATTGGATGACCGCGTGCCATCATTATGCATAATCACTATTGAAAGATCCCATGTTACCGTTTGTTAAAAAATGAAAACAAAATGTTGTCTTCATGTTTTGACGATAGAAAACAAGCTGTGGGATACCATTCCGCAACAACTAACATGTGCAACCGCTCAGCTTTATGACATATACACAACTTTACAAAAATTTCTTAGTCTGCCGCATTTTGTAAGATTTCTCTAATTAGGGACATGATCAGGAACTTGCTAGTTGCTGTAATTCAGAGTGTGCCTTGTGAAACCGATATATTATATGTGTTTCCACTCTTAACACTTGCATAGGAAGTTAGCACTGCATTGTGTTGTTGGCTAAACATGACATAAGAGAGAGGACTTTGCTGTGAGCTGGGTTCCATTTTCAATTCATTCAATGTATTATTTCTTCTAAATAATACTTTCTGATAATCCATTTGCAGTTTGAGTCCAAATTATTTATTCTAATAGCTAATTTGACACGCCGGCTATGGATTTGTTTTGACCACTTGAAAGTACAAGCAGTGGCTATGCAATTATTTTCCAGTGTGGCGGTTAATCCTTAATTGTTGCAATTTGGGCAAATAATTAAAAACCAAATTTAGTTTTCGACGCAGGAATGCACGGCTTAAGATATCCATGGATTTTAGAAGGGTAAAGCCTGTATTCTGCTCTTCCCAGTAGATGTGGGGAAATGACTGTGAATCCATAATGAGAAACTAAAAAGCTAAGTTTGTTACCATTTTGTGAATTTTCAGATCATGAATTTTGCCATATTCCGCACTATGTCAAGGTCATTGCGTGTTCCATCAGAGAAAGGTAGCGCTGCCCACTGCTGCAGTCTACAACACTGTCGAATCATATTGAAGAGTAGCATAGTCAGCAATGGTGTAAATATGTGGCACAATCACGGTTTAACATAGGAAGTTAACTAATCACAAAATTTTTGCTTTTAATCTGTAAATTCTATCATGTTTGGTTACTCAAAAGACATTCAATTTAAATGTACTTTCAACGCCCAATTTAATAATTTGGTCAAAATCCTTTTTGGTGCTACAAATAATTAGGTAGATGAGGCATTAAGAGTTTTGGGCCACCCAACCTCAAGACATATGACATTGTCGATGATAAACAACCGCTGATGCCTACAAGAATGTATAACCTTGGAGTTGTCCGCTACATGTCACTTTTAAAAATTCACTGCATACAGAAATTCCTTTATCAACTAGAGGATGACCGATGAGCGAAGCCATTAAGAATGTTTATAGCATTCACCAAGTATGTCTGCTATATGACAAGCAGTTGGTTATCACAGCTTATAAAAATTAGCTACAGTCCAACCTTGACTACAATCACATCTACATTTCAATTTTTGACAAATGATGAACCATTTAAGCAAATATTTGTTTTGACATGCGAAATAATTTTCAACAAGAAACTTCCATAATTTATCAAACCTTTACAGTTATGAAAATGTAAGTAAAACTTACGTATTGTTCAGTGTAAGTAAAACTTATGTATTTTTCAGTGTAAGTAAAACTTATGTAGTGCTCAGTGTAAGTAAAACTTATGTATTGTTCGTGTGAGCTGCTATCTTTTTCTCACCGGTGAAGTGACCATTAAAACCAATTTTTGTGATTATTACGATTAATATAGCATTTACATTCAGGTTATTTCATTTAGTTTTTACATCTATATATATATATACAATGTATATATAAATCTCAGCATTTGTCTGTCATTTGTGTTTCCAGTTATACTGATTAAAATCTAGAATCAAAAAATCTGTTTCGCAATGGAATTGAATTCGGAACCATCGGTTCATCAGAACTTTGATTTTTGTTTCAAATTATTATTTTGTTTCAAGTTTATTAAAAGCTATGAAATGTTAATTGCTTGAAATATTTATCACTGCTTTTGGGCTCATGAGCGAATTCTAAAGTATGATGCATTCTTATTATATCTTATTATATAAGAAGTCGATATGCGTAATAAGTATGTGTACAATTATTCTTTCATGCAAAAGGTGGTCGAGTGGCGTAGTGGTAGCCCGATATTTGAATATGTGGGTTCAATTCCTGTGCTGAGCATTATTTTTTCTCAACGCTCAAAGCGTTGCTTCAGAAGGACACAACTCTTATCATGGTTAAGATTTATTAGAACTACAAACCAAGCAAATGTCAGAACCGATTAGCTTCCTCTGTTGAGGTTCAACTGCAAGTCACATCGGTCTCAAGCTAGTTTTTGAGGGTCATACACTTATCTACTGTCAGCAAGGCTACTCATGTACCATCATATCCTCAAATTATTGTCTTATTTACTGTAATTCCTCTACAATTGACAGGGTTACAGGTAAAGAATCTAACAGTTCCCTAATTTGTTGGCTCAAGACCAGGAAATCACAGTTTTGTTTTTATCTCTTGCTCAAAGATGAATTTGCACAAAAAAATTTTAGATTTTATCAGCAAGTATCAGTATTTTGCTATCATTTGTGATTATTTTTGATATTTGAGGTGGTCTGACTGTCAGGATGTTTCAATATCAAAATCGACCAAACTTGATCACAGTTAGAACACTCCAAAAAAAATACATGCCAAAATGATGTCACTAGTTGTTATCGTTGCTATGGTTGATATCGGCTATTGTGTTCAAGTTGCACTATTATGCTGCTCTATTCTGTCAGTCTCTCCAATTATCAACATCATAAAGGCACTTTTGCTTGGTCTGAGCATTTTAACAGTGATCGAGTTTTGTGGATTTGAGTCTTAAAACATTCTGGCAGTCAGATCACCTCAAACATCAAAAATAATCTCACATGATAGAAAAATATAGATATTTTCTCATAAAATCTACTAAAATTTTATGCATGTTTGTCTTTAGTGAACAATCTATGTGGAACACTTTATGTGGAACACTCTATGTGGAACACTCTATGTGGAACACTCTATGTGGAACACTCTATGTGGAACACTCTATGTGGAACATTGAGAACTGAGCATATGTTGTCAATCAGAAAGAACACTCTTAAACTTATTCAGCTTTGTAAGTTATGCTAGTGTTTTGCTGCCAGTTTTGCTGCCACTAGTCACCGCTAGTCGGCCAATCATGCCTTCACCGTCCATATATCAGATCGCGCTGACTTTCTGAATTTGTACCAGTGACACTCTTTATCTCCCAGGATGTGGGTTTGAGTAGTTTTATTGACCGAAAGGTTTGCATCTTGTAAAAGGTTTCCTTCCTGGTCAAGACAAATCAATAATAACCCTAATCACTCTAGCCTGCAGTAGCGCTGGCCTCTTATCCAAAAGTTAGGCTTTTATCTAATCCTTTGCTCAGCCAAATTTGGGTGCGTAATGCCCCTTTCACCCAATCAACAGCGCTGCTTCGTGGCAGACATACTGATTAACAAGGTTTATTTTAGCCGACCATTGTGTAAACGAACATTGCTATATTGAAGGGATTTGTTTGCCTAGCATCTCTATTAAGTAGAGTAGCGTGTGTCATGTGAATAATTCTTTCAAAAATTGTTTCCCAGTGTTGTCTTACATGTATTCTTCAGATTTGCATAGATGATTATTACCATGGTAACAGGAATCTTTTCATTTCGCTAAAATGTCAGTAGAATACAAAATTTATTTAGATGGCAAGTCATCTGAATAGTTTTCCTCACTGAATTGGAATTGTGCATTATTCATATCTAAAGGTTAGTTCACACTACCTGTACATGTATATCGCCGTATATCGATGTTAGTTCCACAATTGATTCCACAGTGATTGTCAGTGATCAAAATGTTCACACTATGACAAACTCATCCATATATTTCATCGCAGATTTTTCCATTCCATACCCATCACATATTTTCCTTTTGAATTTTTTCGAAGAAACTTCTTTGTTTCCCATATTCGAATCAAATACTAGTCTCGCAGCAACTTTCATAAACGGTAATATAGATTACGCTATCACAACGAATCACTATCACCACAATGGTGCACATTGTACAGGCTGTTGCTGATGCTCAATGAATGATCTGGAAATTTTGACAGCTGCAATCTTTCCCGATGTATCTGCGTTGCTCCGTCGATGCCATCGGTTTGTTTTGCACAGTCAATGAAGGATTCCGAGAGGACAACTCTGCCATATGGTGATATAGTGTGAACCAGCCTCAAGTTTAGTGTAAAATGTATTATCAAGCACTATTTGTATTGCCCCAAAATAGTTGATGCCAAGGAACAAGATTCTCTATTTTTTAAATACAGGCTTTTGTTGATATTTGACAAACCACATAATAAAATGATGGTTTCTCCTCGTTGTCAACAGTAATATATTAATAAATCTGTTGTGAACAATTCCTTTAGTAGTGCAAATAACTGCTTTAAACATTATCCAATTAAAAATTATAATAATGCTGTCAGGATAATAGATCTCAGGAAAATAATTTATCGAGGTTTTTTGTTACTAAATTCACTGACTTTGCTTTTATATAAAACCAAAGCTACATAATGGCCTTACAAATTATTGACCACTCCATCACCACTCATCAGTTGATAGTAATTGTGAGTGTGTATTCTCTTCCAGTCCGCTCAACTCCCATTTCAAGCCGTTATTGAATAACCACGGTATAGTTTTGCCAGCGCCTATCTCTTTTCATCTATTCTAACTCCTTTACTTCTCTCACTTTCATCAATCTGTCTGACAAAACGATGAGCAGACAAAGTAAAACCTCTCTGTATGGCATGAATACTACAGTTTCCATGATTTGTAGTCATCAATTCTTCCTCATAGATCTGAATGTAACAAAAATCTATGGAAATCTACATAAAAAGATTTTTATGTAGATTTCCATTTCTAGCAAGACCAGTTTAGATTGTCTCAGTCAGTTCTACGATTACCTCAGTTGCTTCCAATGACAATAAAGGGAATAGATTCTCGTGTTGCCATAAAATGTATTTCCGCCAACCAGCGAGCAGCTGTTCACAGACTTGACAGACAAACTTTTTACCAAATGAGTATATATACGATCATTAGATGTTTGCTAGCAATTTGACCAATCATTGTACAGTAAAATTTTGTATTCGTAATGAACTATTATATAATTGAAAATATATGTTTAAGTTTGATGACATGGTTTTTATTATGGTAGGTTATTTTTTGACATGAAAATCAGCCACTTCGAGTTCCTTGCTTGAATTTCTTTGCTCATTATTTAAACCATAACTGTCACGTACAACTTTTATCATAGTTTCTAGGTAAATCAGACACGCTGATTCTGATTTTGTACTCAAAATAAAGATTGGTCCACTAACCTTCAAAGTCATTTAAGTTTTTTTAAAGCGTTTCAATATCCGTTTCGAAAACAACACAATCGGCATTACAAGCTCCGCCCATAAATATGTGACAAAACCTTGCTTTTTCAGGAACAGAAGTTAGGAATGTTTAGTCCGATTTAGAAGAATAGAGATGGGTGTCTTAAAACCCATTATTATCTAAATCCAGCCTGTAAAATAATTGCAGTCTTTTATGAAAGGTATATATAAACTATTTAAAATTGCTCGTAGCTTGTTACATGATGTTTAAATGGGCTAAACGCCGAGAAAAATGAGCTCAAAAAGCGCGGTTTTATCACGAGCTAGCGTTGTTATCGCGCTTTTTAAATATGCAATGTTAAATAGCTAATCTACCTTTTTGAAAAGACTGAGATTATTTTTAAGGCTGAATTTAGATATTAATAGATTTTAAAACACCCATCTCTATTATTCTAAATTGGTCAAAACATCCCTACATAACTTATGTTCCTAAAAAGCTAGGTTACGTCACGTATTTATGGACGGAGCTTGTCGTGCCGATCGTGTTGTTTTCTAGACCGATATTAAAACGCTGTAAAAAAGCCTTCATTACTCTGAAAGTTGGTGGACTAATCTTTATTTTGAATACAAAATCGGAATCAGCGTGTCTGACTTACCTACTGTAGTTAATACGATAAAAGTTGTACGTGACAGTTATGATTTAAAACGGTGGACAAAGAATGAGAAAAGGCAGAGTTGTTTACTCAGTGTAACCCTTCATTATACTGAGCCTACATGACAACCAAATTGAGGTTTTCAAAGTTGATATATTTTACATAATGCTTACAAAATTTGTATAAAGTGTGCCGTGAGGGTCAAATTGAACTCAAAAACTTATGCTATTTTTTATCTGATGGTTGTGTGAGTCTGTGTGTTGCATTCTAGACCAGAAAACAAATATTACAATCGCTAAAAATATATCGTCCAATTCAAATGCGAGCTTTAGTTATGCCTAGGCTAATCAAATTTAGTGTGATTGACGTCATTCAGTTCAAAAGATTTGATACCGGCTTGCTGCCATGTAGACAAAGTAATCTCTGATGTTTTATAAAACAGAAATTATTTTTAATACTAAATAATATATATATGTGTATATATGTATGTAGTCTCTGTAGGCAATATGAGCTGCACAGCACAGTTTTACTAATCAATTTAATAGCTGCAAAATCCTGTCATCTATAAAGCGTAAACATATATTATAGCCTCATGCACTCTTATAGAATTGTTATTATAACAAATTCAACATTTAACTAAATGTAAGCATGTGTTAAAGCATGTTTTTTTCAAATCATCATTTTACATATTAAAGTCTCACACTCGTAGAAGTTCACTACTTCTATGGCTTTTTATTTGAACAGCAATTTATAGCAACTCGCTAATGGTTTCTATGATATAACTGCTATTGCAAATGTTCTCACAAGCCTTCCTGTCTCTCGGGAGTAAAAGCCACCGTACGTTTTATACCTTCAGGTTAGGATTACATCAGCAGTTATTCCTGTGATGCTGACTCAGGCTTTTTAATATAAAAACACAGCGCATTTGATAAAATCATTTTGTTCGATTTTTTGGCTACAGCCTGTCATCACCCAAATAAACCCCTTGTGTGAAGATGGCAAACTTGATTCATTTTGTTCCATTCTGCATGCTGCTATTTATGTAGAAAATTATTAACTTTTTTATATACCCTGGCAGTGCCGTGTGCTGTGAGAGATTATCACGTGTAATAAGTACATACATAATTATTCCTAGATACAGCAAGGTGAAAGTGGTGCAGTAGTGGCACGCTCAGCTGTGAATGCCTCGGGCTCTGGTTTGATTCCCATGTGGTGTGATCTTTGTTCCAAACACTTTTAGCGTGGCTATGTAAGGACACGGTGTTTATTTTAGTGAAGTAGACTAGTACGCTGACAGTACAGTGCGCCATAAGAGATCATCATGTGTAATAAATATGCACACAATTATGCCTTAAAACAGGCAAGGTGGTTGATTGGTGCAGGTAGTAGAGGCTTGGTGTACCAAGCCGATAGTTGTGAGTATGTATCCCACTGAAAGCAATCTTTTTTCCAACATTTAAGCTTGGATTCAGATGCATGGAGGGACACGGCTCTTATTATAGTAAAATTAGTCTGTGTTAGTTAGCGTTATACGTTATAACATAGGCTCATTTGGTGAATACGATTCTGTTTTCAAAAACTGCTTGATGTAGAATAGGTTTTATCCTTAAAAACTGCCTTTCCGCGATAATATTTTAGTGTGAGAGTTTTGATACTGCCAAGGCTTAGCGATATCATTTCAAATTGCAGCTTGAAAAAGCATGACCTAACTGGTAAAAACGAAGTGTGGGTTAGTGTATACTTCAGCCAAAAAGATGTAGTTTGCTATATGTTGTCTAACAAAGACAAATTAATGAGCGTAACAATTAAACTGTGATACTGGAGATGAGTTGGTGACCAATGAGATGGTGACCCTTCGGTAATGTCTTGTCGACGCATCGTTTTGAAACGAACATGATCTACAGCAGTAGAGAGATAAAACCTGAAATAGTTCATTACTACAATATTGACTCAATTTTATTCATTTCCTACGCATGTTTGCTGCATTCAAAATTGGCTTTAGATTTACAATGACAACAGGGCTTCCAACAAAGAGTTATTTGTATATAAGTAAGGACATTTTATAGTAACTCATATGCTGAAATAGCTAGTATAAATTGCCTACAAAATATTTTATTTTATTTTACGGTAATTAAATATATAAAGTCGTATATTTAAAAGCTAAGTTTATGTCTTGAACTGAGAGTAGTTTTATACTCAGTTTCAACCAAGTGCAAACATTCGCTGACGTGAAGCATTCTTTATTTAAGCGAAATATAGCAATGCAAATGGCTGCACAAACGCTATTCCTATCACAAATCATTGATGATCCGTGTTACAATATACTGTAAATCATCTGACTATACTTCAATATCGGGGCTGGAAGGTCTAGCTAGGACTTCACAGCCTTCACCCAACTGAGGCCAATTCTCATTGGTGAATCTATTTTTATTCCACTGCGTTGTTTAGTAGTGTTGGTAGCTGTTTAGTACAGCAAATATCTGCACGACGCATCGCCGATGCATTTCATTGCTGAATTTAATGAGACCTTAAAATTAATCATGGAAACCTGTCGTGAAATCTTGTCTAAAAAAACTGACAATGTCGTATATCCTTGTTTCAAAGAATATTCCTCCCGGACACGGCGCTTCTCAGCGGCATTCTTCTCTCAGTCTTGCATCACATAAGGTAGTGATAGCTGATCAGGCAACAACAATGTTTCACCATCACTTATCATCTTTAGCAAAGCAGAATGAACGGTGCTTCTCTCCATGTGGTTGTTGATTAGATCAGCGTATGCTGTCTGACATCACTCCCATAGGTGTCTCTTGACGCAGGGTCTATAAACTCTAATCTGTCAGTGAGTCGCTGCGTTCCCTTGTGTGGAGAATCGGCTCCTTCTGTATATCTGTTCACGAATCACCAGACCTAGGCCTAATAAAGTCTCTGTTTAGATTTGAGGTATTTTGTAACACCTGGTCTAGACGTTAAATTGGATCAATCACTCCTCATCATTATTGTTGGTTCTACACAACCATTGCCCGTCATGGTAAATTTTGCTTCCGATATAAAATTTGTGGAAGAGGATAATTATATTCATAGTGTTGCTATTGCAGAGCCACAATTTATATTCGCATGCTGCTAGAGCTACGCCGACGTGAAGTTGTAAAACTGTTAACCATAACCATTTGAATGTGACTTTTAAAAAATTGCGGTAAATAGGATTTTAAATCGCTTAGCAATTACCTCAAATCTGAGCGTATTACGCCTAGATACGAGTTTTTCCTGTGCATGATGCACTGGCTCCTCGCAGGTCCTTTCAGTCCATAAAACTTTGTCCAATTGCGAAACTTTGACTTTTACCTGTAACAGATTTTTTTCATGTTTTCTCAAAAGATGAGTCATACTAAGAGTCAGACAAATGAAAGAAGTCATAAAAAAGACTTCAACTACTATGATAATGAATTCTCTAGCTCATATTCACCAGTTTATGTTGTAGCTTTTATACTCAGAGATTCAAATCAGTTTGCAATAGTAAAGTTCTATTACGCATATTTTTAATTAAAAAAGAAAAAAATCTATAAGCTTGATAACCTCAAAAATATATCTGATGTTGTGAGTCATTAGTTATTTTAGTTAGTTAGTATTATATTTTGTCTTAGTTATTTTCAAGGTTTTTAGTATAATCAAACCACTTGCAATCACCTATTTTCAAAGTGCATTATACATGTATACAGATAAACAATTATGAATAATTACCGGCATATATGAATAGCTGTCACCCAAATATATTACTATTTTTAAAGATTATTTATTGGTTTAATTTAATTGTTAAATTTAGTTTGGCTGAATTTTAAAACTTAAAGTTTCTCATAATTCTACACTGATGTGAAAGTTCATTGTTGAAATCGCTGCCAAAAATTTTGGATAGAAGCGGATATTGCTCCCACAACAGTTGAAATCTATAAAAATCATCTTTTCCGTTCATCACAGCAACCTCTGAAATACACGTATGTTAAAGACCAAGCGTTGTAGAAAAAGGTTCCTTCTAAGGGCAAATTTTCATAGTTTTGCCAGTTTTCATTTATTATAGCAAGAAAATAGCAATTCAACTGTTTTGATAAATATTAATTTTATTCACACCGGTCAAGGCCATTCAGAGCAAAGTAGACCATGAGACAAAATAAATATTTATTTAAATAATTGTTCTATTGATACCATCAAGGCCAAGCTAGTAGTGATTTTTATAGGATTTTTAAGAGTTCATTTTTATGATTTTTAGATTGCCGGCAATCAGCGATATAAAACTAGCCTAAGAGCTCTGTCCATATCAAACAAGCGAAGGATCAATAGTGTATGTTTCTTTTAATTAACTGAATCATAATATTAGTATTGTCTGGTGCATTAGCTAATGCTCTGAGCCATCCTTCTGCTGCCTTTCAGTTATGATTATCAGCGAATAGACTGTTACTCATCTCTCTCTAAAAAGGTCACAGTAGGTTTATGCTTTCCTCGGGGAATATTGCTGATGAAACACTCGATGACATCAGCAAGTAAACATAACTTTGTTTAATAGCGTTATATTACACAATGAAGTGATACAATGTGAATAATTTGTCAATAAAACATTTCCTAGCTTGTGTAATGCTCCCACAGTGCAGTTTATGACAAATCATGCAGTTGCTGTAGAAACACAATTTTTAGCTTTGTCAACGCAACGCTTTGTTTGCCACTGACTTCCTGCAGAGAGATGCACAGCAACCACCTCGCTTAACCTCAATGTTACATTAGCGTTACACATGTATGTATTACGTCATTGGTTAAGTAGTGCTTGATTATTGGCTTATCTAGCTTTCCAATTATTTAAAACGCAGCGGTGGGTCAATTTAGAAGGTTTGATATCCCTCAAAGTTTTATTCTCGAACCAATACAATTAATCTTGATTCACAGTTGTCTCTACATATGAGCTTTCTAACAAATGTTGTAAACTTAACACAAATATTTGTCTAGACATCTGGCTATTTCCACTATCCGAAATAACTTCTCTAAACATTAAGATTTCGTAAAGAAAGAAACATAGTAATATTAATAAAAAAATATACAAATTAAGCTAATTTAAATTATATCTAGTAAAGTTTGAAGTAGGTTATGACATAATTCTTTCCATCACTCACTTAACTATTGCATTGCTAAGCCTGTGCTTCCGTTCATGTGTTCCTAAAGTGAGGTAACAATAAAAACATATTTTAACTGTTTTATTAAGTTATATTAATTTTATAATTTTTACAACTTAATTTTACTTTAAATATTCACATTCAATTTTTTACAATGTCTTATATAATGCATTTGTTTAATACTTTATGTAATTCCTTCAAGTGTGTATAATTGGTTTTAGCTCTGGAACGAATTAAACAAAATACTATGTACTCTTATAAAAATATCTGATCCAACATATGAAGCAAATATTAGAACAGATCATCTTTGAATGTTCGCATTAACTTCACAGTCGAGATTTGACTGTGCAACCAGATGTTAGTTTCTAAATGAAGCTGTTTTTGCAGATGGTCATGATGCGTTAGCTATAAAAAGGATCACGAAAAAAATTGTGTTAAGCCTTATACGCATTGCGACACATTCTGATATGGTCCAGCCTTTTAAATATTAGGGTAACAGTCAAATACCAAAGGTTTAGTAGAATTTTATTATATTATTATCATATTATTAGTATATATGCAGAATTATTACACAAGTTAATTAGTCCATAACATGTCAGGTCAGTAAACTTAAAATCGTGGTTTCTGGTTTACTTAAAAATACTCTTTTGTCACCTGTAAGATGATAGAGAAACATTCGGGAGTAGAACTCCTTCTGAAGTGCGCCTGTTCCGACAGCTTATCCTATTATTGTTAAAATGGCTCCGTAAATTATTTATCTTGACATTTCAGGTGATCTAGTGTTTTTCTCATTGTCAGAATAGTAATTAGTAACTCTTAAGTACCAGTTGACAGCTGTCAGTAAAAGGTCATCCTGACAAACAGCCAGTCCAGTAGCACTTATTGCAGATCATATTTCACTTCGATAGGAAATAAAAACAACTCTTTAAGAGACAGAGATGATCTTTGCCAGATTTTGGTGTCTGTAGGTAAAGCTTCACGATTTCCAAAGATCACCAGACGATTCGATATTGCAAGTTAGCAATATAGAATTGTGATATATATTGCAATTTTTTGTATATTTTAACATAAAAATAAATTGTTTAATGTTTGTGATAATTAGAAACATTTATTACATGAATTTTCATGTGGGCGGAAGGCCCATGAAGTCAGCTTATTATAAAACTTGAAGACTGTATTTTAGTTTCAGTATCGCTCACTCTGATTATCATCCGGTGCGGGATAAACAACCATCAAACAATTAGGTTGTTTATACGATTGACAATCTCTTTTGACAATGGCGGTGGTTTTCAAATTGTCTACCTTCAAAACCGCCACCAAGCAATTTACTCACCAAATCGCAAAGCTCTATCTGCAAGCTTGATTTCAATTTCAAAAATGTTTTTCTTTATTGTAGAGCAGCTTTATTTTTACCTTCCCAGAATGCATAGCAGTGGAGGCAGCATTTCTCAGGTCAATACACCTCTGACAGCGTTAGCCAAGCCAGCTCCTCTGGAATTCATTTGCAAACGTGACAATATTCACAGTTTACCTTTACTTGGCTTTGACTCCGGGTCAGGTATGCATAGAGAGAGACTGTCTAGACTGAGAGATCAATGGATTGAAAGGGAGATTTGTCAACAGCCCTCTGACTCACTGGTATGTGGTTTATAAAACTCGGGCATTGGTAGTTGTAGTTGCTCATTTTTGGCCCTATTTGGTGTTGAGCTGGTCTAATTCTTATCCAAATTATACTTGTGAAATCAAGTTCAAAACACGCAAATGATAATACAGTAATACCTTAAAGGTTGACTTGCAACAAAATTCACATTACAGTTGTTTGTTATCAAAAGATTGTCACCATGTTGTACTCTGCAGTGTTATAGGTGCAAAATATGTGAAAATGTGAGTACAAGCTCTTAAAAGCTCAAAACTAACAGTTAATCACCGCCAGCACGAAACTGCTGTAGATTAGAACAACATCCCTCTTGCTAGGTGCTAGGTTGCTGGGTGGTCGAGTATGTAAGAGCCTGCTGGGTGGTCGAGTATGGAAGAGGTTGCTGGCTGGGTGGTCGAGTATGTAAGAGACTGCTTATGAGAACAACATTACTCAAGCTTTTTTGGAGAATCAGTTTGAAAAAACTTTAAAAAGCTAAAATTAAAGGTAAAAGTGATTCGAAAAGCAAAGCTAAATGAGCCAAGCAAGAAAAAGATAAAAAAGTTGAAATTAAAACAAGATTAGAATTAAGTTTAGTGTATGATTAAACCTTATTTTTAAGTGTGTGTTTATACTATGGTAAGTTCATTTAAGTTAGATTTAAAGTTTATGGTACATGATGTCACAAAGGTGTAGTATACCAAATGCATTGCTTTGAAGTCTCTTTCTCACACCTCCGTTAGCCGCTACCATCTGTCTGGAAGGTAAGAACTCCATACAGTACTGTACATAGTAATTTTACATTTTATTGCAGATCATAGTCAGTAGATAAGCATTTGTCACTTTGTGAATGTAGATGGTAAATTAAACAAATTAAAAACACTTTTTTTTCAAGGCAATATCCTGCTCTTGAAAGGAGGCTTTTTTGAGGATGGAACAGATTTATTTGTATTTAGTTATTGTATATAAGAAAATTTGATTAGAGATACAAGTGAATTGACATACGAGCTTGACGTCAGAACACATTAAGCTTCTATAGCTAGAGCTGATATCTGGAGGAGAGTTTCTATCAATTAAACAGTGCACACGGATAGTGTGTAAATTATCAATTTATTTTGAGGCTTTTCCTATGCCAATTGTTCAAAAGGTTCATTATTCATAGCTTACAGACTATTTCCAATAAAGCGATTTTTTATCATTTTTGGTCCCTTTATAGTTTTTGTAATCGATTCTATCAACAACAAACATTCTTTTGCTACAGATACCCTTGACAGATACCGACTTTCAGAAGAAATGTGGCATAACTAACTAGAGTTTGTTGCACAATGCGTAATACTTGGTGTTACATTGAGCAGCTCTCTACTTTACCAGTTTATATGTATGGTTTGGTTGAAGGCAATAGGCTACGTAGAGCATTGAGGAAGGAGTGAAGAAAACAATTGTTTCTGGCACTCATTCAGCCACTAGACTAAGGATGGCCAAATTATTTCGGTCATGATCCACTACAGCCAAAATTGACAAATTAAAGATCCACATCAAGCTGACAATGTGCTTGTTTCTTTTTTTACCAAACAAAAGCATGCGATTATTTGTGTATATCTTAAAACAAAGCGTCAAATATCAGTTAAAAAAACTTTATTTACAAAATGTAGATACATAATTTGACTAAAAATCAGTGAATGGATGTGCTGTAATAAACATGTCTGATATCAGTGAGAAAAATGATGACTGGGCTTTGACTTCACAATACTATCAAAACGCGGTTTCCTGCTACTTGTAGCAACTCTTACAAGTTCATGAAAATGAGTGTTTGTAAGTCGTGTTCTATGATTGTTTTTCACAAAATTCATTGCTGAAAACATTGATCTACATGCTAGAACAGTAAAGTTCTCAAAACATGCCTCAACAGTAAAGTAGAGGCAAAGCAAGTAAGTAGTCTTCCAGCTAGACTGGTAGCTATTGGGTACTTTTCCAAGCTTACAGGTAATGACCAAATAAATGACCAGTAAAACTCACCAAAACAATTTTTTAAGCCATATTTTAAATAAATACTTCGAAATTTTTTTTGACAACCAACTTGAAAGATCCACTAAAAATGCTAGAAAGGTCTGGATCCAAATCTAGATCCGCCATGTGGCCATAGCTGCATTAGGCTACAAAATAAAAACTTTCCTAAAGGCACCTGCAGTCACCTGCTTTAGCTGTTCATAATAGAAGGAGGTCTGACAGTGACAAAGTTTATTCATTTTGTGAAACTTGTTGCCGAACAAACAATTGATTTTTATCAAAAGTTATCTTCTCATAAAACAGTTTATATAATTGTTCTATATGCTGGCACACGAAAAGTGACACAGGTCTGTGACAAACACAAATTGTCGTTATATATTGTCATGTAGGTAAATTAAAATAATCGTCACTTTGCGATCATTTGTCATGGCTATTCCCTGAACCACTTCAAATGTACATATATATACAATCGCAGCATTAACTCGATATGTAAGTCATACTAGAAGCTGCCAGGGTCGGCTTAGGTTTCACATGTTGATTGGCTGAGTTTTTAAAATCCATTCGCTGGCTAATTAGCTTGCAGATAGATCAGCCAAGTCACCTCCTGCTTTGAGCTTTTTTATGTGTTTACTATTCTCAGTAAAATTGGCTGCATAGGTCAGTATATCGTATAAACATGGGAAGTGTTGTGCAACATCTAGGTGCCTTTGTCTTGGTTTACAGCACTTTTGTATCACTTCCATCCCATTGTCTAATCTTGTTCCCAATAAGCATGTTGCATTTATTTTTCAAAATCTAAGCTCACAGTTTCAGTAATAAAACCAGAATAAGCATCACAATGCGGAATAAAATTGTACATAATATATTTAATTTAGATACATTTATTTATTATACATACATATATATATATACACAGTATATATATATATATATATATATTAATATATATATGTTAATATACATATTAATATAGATATATATGTGTATATATATTAATATACATGTAGATATATATATTACATGTATATATATTATATATACATATATATATACATATATTAATATAGATATATATACTGTGTATATATATATATGTATGTATAATAAATAAATGTATCTACATGTAAGTTGAATATATTATATACAGCATATATATATATATATATATAAATTGTTTCCTCACCCCGGATACCCCGTATGGGTGGTAAATTCTGCTCTAACTCGGGTCTCCTACCAGAGACCTGGGAGTTTGAGCACTCGCCTCAAGATCTTAGCTGTTCCCAATAGCGCACTTTTTAATATATATATATATAAGTTGGAAAATTAAATAGTTCACTTATCTTTCAGCTGAAAAATAAGTGAACTATTTAATTTTCCAACTTATATTTCTCCATCCTATGTTGAGCACTCTGATTTTAGTTCTTAATATGATACATTTCAATATATATATATAATATATATATAAAACATTACAAAAACTACCAGTGTGCTACCAAAACATTCTAGTTAGTGTTTCAGCCCATTTTTTGCCCATGTTCAACATCGGTGCCATAAAATGCTGCCTTTGGTGTGAACTCAGTGCTCTGACAAGCTATACTAAGGCGGGAATATTCTCACTACAGGTTTTCACAACGAAGTTCAATGACTTTCTAGAAACTAAGAGCTCACATATAGACACACGGCTATATTAGCATCATTACAGGATGCTGTCCTGTCATGAGAGATATTTATTACAATGGCGAGTTGACTGCTTTTTGTTGACAGCTGAGTCCAAGTTACAGCACGGCAGACTCTGGCATCGAGCAAGCGAGCTCTACTGGTGACCCTGTTCTTAGCCAACGGTATGTCTGTAAAACTAACTCAATTGGTAACTTGTTAGCATTATCAGCTCAAGTGATCGTAAAAATAGTAACTGAGTCTAGATAAATCTTTAAAAATAAGACTGCAAATACTTACTAAACTAAGTGAATTATACAAAGTAATGTTATAAAGTCATCCATGGCTTTTGAACATAATAAATCGAATTTTTTGCTTTTGCCGACAGATATACATAGAACTTATTGACCAGTTCTATATATGTGGCACAATTAAGTGTCTATGTCCATGCTGGTAAGATAATATGGAGCTTTGGTTATGGTACCATTTCATTGACTATTCCATAAATTAACCATAAATTATTCCATGAATTAACAGCACACTTTAACAGTGGTCAAGTTTTTTACGATTTTAATCTTGAAACAGATCACCTCAAACTCAAACTCAAAAACAATTGCAAATGATAGAAAATACTCTCTAATAAAATCTACTAAAACTTTATGCAAATCTTTAATAATATAATATATAAAGTTATGGTTTATGTATGATTAGATTAAATCAGTGTGCCTCAATCGCACTGATAATTAGCAACATAAAGTTGTAAAGCTGTTGTACGCAGGCTGCAACTTATTCTTTATCGCAGAGGCTAACAGATAGACGTATAACTTAATGTTAACCACTGTAACATGTAGTAATAATAATAATCTATTTATATAAATCTAAGTATTTGTTGGCTTGTCATATGTTTAGTTATAGCGATAAAACACTACAAAAAACCACTTCACACCGGAATTAAACTCGGAAACACTGGGTTTGCAGACAGGCGAGCTAACCCCTACGCCCCTCATGGCCATCTTGCCATGCTATGAAATAATTGTGGGCATACTTAATACACCTGCCAAACTTTAATGTCAAATGGTTAAAATATGTACGCTTTACACTCCAGCTAGCACGCTTGAATTACTAGAAAAAAATATATGCCTAGACTTCCCAAAAATGCTACAAATATATTGCATATATAGCATAAACTTAATTAAACTTATAGCAGACACAAAAATATACAAAATCTTTATTTAAAAGTTAGAATGGTAAATGTTATATATGTTGATTAAAACATATTTTTATTACCCATGCAATGCTGGGCATTGGGTATTCACTTAGTTATTAAATAAAAAACTTATTCTTTGCTTTTCTAAAAATCTTAGTTATAATCTTAGCTGTGTTTAGATACATGGTAGCGCCTAGCAGCTTAAGTATTACCATGATGCTGGCATTTCCTTTTTCTTCATAAAATTAATGCTTAAATTATATATGTGCCAATAAAATTGAGCTCAAATCAAGAAATATAGCTAATCTAGAAAAATATAGTCATGCAATAGAACGCCCACCTTGACTCGGCGGTAGAAAAACTGGAAGGTATTAACTTGGCAAACATGCTCATAGGAGAATATATAATAAAATAATATATTAGCTGTCAGGCACCCTTTTTGCTGTCTTGGACAGTTTCCAGATTTTTTGAAGTTTCTTATAATCTATAGACTCGTTATCTGTAGCACATTGGTTTTGGTATGATTATTTTTTATTTCTGAATTTAAGAAAAATGATTACTAGATACAAAACAAATATAAGTGGTAATGTTGCATCTTAGGTCGGTAAAACGCGCATACAACGCATGTGCAACGAACATACAAGGCACTTGCAACGCACAAACATTGTGGATACAACGCGCATACACTATCATCACAACGCACATACAACGGTCTGACATGGCATGTGCGCTGACCAGCTCGCATGCAATAATTTTTCAAACAGTCCAAAAGTTACATTAATTATTAATTATAATTATTAATTATATTTTATTAATAATAAGTATATTTATTAATTACACTAAAAATTACGTTTGTGTTAACAGTGTCACGTTGTGGCGCGTTAATTACTTGTGTCGGCGTTGTATCCACAATGTTTGTGCGTTGCAAGTGCCTTGTATGTCCGTTGCGTATGCCTTGTATGCGCATTGTACCAACCCAAGAGGCACCGTTACCATATAAGTTTCTGTAGTACTTTGAATTTTTGAGCGGCTGAGTTATGCAGCCAGGCTTAAAACCAAACAAACTTAAAAATAAATACTTTATTTTTTAGTGAATAAACCAATTTTTAATCCAGAGAATATGGCTTACTATTAATTCATGATTTTGGCTGATGAACTTTCAGCAACATTTTAATATCACAGTGATATCTCTCTATAGTGCATCACAGATTTATCAACAACCAAAATTCAATAGTGTATGGGGGAGAGATCGAACTCGACATAAATTTGACATTATATTAGACTGTGATCTAACAAAGAAGAAAAGTTTTGACTTACTAGCCTCCTTAATTATCAACAACATTCCCGAAACAAACATTACTGGATTAGCTTGTCATTTATAAAAGACTACTGTAACAGAGGGAAGGTTTATCAAAAACTACTGTAACAGAGGGAAGGTTTAACAAAGACTACTGTAACAGAGGGAAGGTTTATCAAAGACTACTGTAACAGAGGGAAGGTTTATCAAAGACTAATGTAACAGAGGGAAGGTTTATCAAAGACTACTGTAACAGAGGGAAGGTTTATCAAAGACTACTGTAACAGAGCGAAGGTTTATCAAAGACTAATGTAACAGAGGGAAGGTTTATCAAAGACTACTGTAACAAAGGGAAGGTTTATCAAAGACTACTGTAACAGAGCGAAGGTTTATCAAAGACTACTGTAACAGAGCGAAGGTTTATCAAAGACTACTGTAACAGAGGGAAGGTTTATCAAAGACTACTGTAACAAAGGGAAGGTTTATCAAAGACTACTGTAACAGAGCGAAGGTTTATCAAAGACTACTGTAACAAAGGGAAGGTTTATCAAAGACTACTGTAACAGAGGGAAGGTTTATCAAAGACTACTGTAACAAAGGGAAGGTTTATCAAAGACTACTGTAACAGAGCGAAGGTTTATCAAAGACTACTGTAACAAAGGGAAGGTTTATCAAAGACTACTGTAACAGAGGGAAGGTTTATCAAAGACTACTGTAACAAAGGGAAGGTTTATCAAAGACTACTGTAACAGAGCGAAGGTTTATCAAAGACTACTGTAACAAAGGGAAGGTTTATCAAAGACTACTGTAACAGAGGGAAGGTTTATCAAAGACTACTGTAACAAAGGGAAGGTTTATCAAAGACTACTGTAACAGAGGGAAGGTTTATCAAAGACTACTGTAACAAAGGGAAGGTTTATCAAAGACTACTGTAACAAAGGGAAGGTTTATCAAAGACTACTGTAACAGAGGGAAGGTTTATCAAAGACTACTGTAACAGAGGGAAGGTTTATAAGAGTTGCTTAGAATAGAACATCTTACAGCACATTTCTTACTATTGGAAAGCTGACCAAACAAGATGCATGTTAATATATCCATTTTTCTCTACAAGTGTTTCAGCTTATTGTAATCTGATTCCTTATGGAAACACGCTGAGTGCTAATTCTTTGTTACCATTGGCTTTTTACATTGAATCCTATTGGCTAATATTAAAAGTAAACAAAATAACATGTCACAAATATAACATGTAAACAAACGCATCGTACGTATAACAAACTGTAGTTGCATTTACAGTTAGGATAAATGTTGCTTTCCTAAATCACCTACTTACATCATTTAGAAAATTTCTATCGTGTTTTCATCTGGTAAGCTTTGCTGTTATTTGACTAGCAAACATAAACAGACAGCGTTGAGTTGCCTCTTGCTGCTGAAGAAGACAGCAAACTAGCATTTGTTTTGATGGTTAAGTGTCCAATCAATAGAAATGCATTTAAGGGCCTGGGGCAACTGGCTCTTTCTTGTGGGGTTTGACGATGCTGATTTGGACACGACAGCGTGTCTCTATAGGCTCTCAGGCAGATCTCAATAACTACACTTGAAGGGCACTTCGGCAGACAAATAATAACTCCCAAAGCATTTAGTCAATAAGTCTTTTATGAAGGAGTGTATGAACTGCAATGCAGATGAATTCCCAGAGTGCTAAAGCTATGAAAGGTTCGTAGATGGACTCCTTAAGAACTCGCGGGATTAACAGCTCTGCATTATCTCAGGGCTGGGATTATTGTAACCAGATAATTTCAACTGCTTTGCTGTGAGTAATCGGTGTTATCCGGGTTGTAACCAGATAACATTGTTATAACACGGGTTATAGAAAAGTTATTTATATAAAAAGGAACAATTTTACGTGTACTAGATACTATCTGTAAGTAAAAATTACTTCATCGTTACCTGACAGTAAATACAAAATTTTCTTGCTTTGTTATTCTCTTATGGCTCTACCTAATATACATTTATTTACATTTGCAAACTAGTGGAATGTTTCTGAAAAAAATTCACTTTGATTTTCAATCATTAGCAAAAGGCAAAGCTGTTGCAGATGGGAAGTTTTAGTTGTGATAATTTGTTTTGCATTCTTCTTGTCAATGAGGAGATGATATTTTAGTAATTTATTTTATTTAATTTATTTATATATAATTCATATTTTATATTTATATATTTAATATATATTTATATTTATTTAGATATAATAACTTTATTCTATTTTAGCCTGTTAACTCAAGCTTTTTTAGCAATGCCATCTAATACTCAGAGTTCTCAGTCTAAAGTGTACCGTCTCGCAGCGTGCAGCTTTTATGGTGTGTTTAGTTTTATTACTGATTGTACAGACAACTCTTGACATATAAGATTTTACTAATTTTGTGGATTAGATGAGACGCCAGTGTTTTTGGCTCTCCTGAGAAGTCCATGTAATAGTTGACAGTCCATGACAGCCGTCCTACAAGATCTAACAATCACTTTCATTATCCAACTATTTGTCACTTCAGCTCGTAGCAATCTAGTTCGGTAAATTGGTATGCTTCTTGTATTGTATAGATTGTATGTATCTGCAGTTTCAGCGTTACAAGCACTCACACGCAGAGATAATTAACTTCTCCGGATTGCGGTACACAATTAACTTCCTGACTATGCTGTCAGTGCCTTGAGGCGGAGTTCTTGGACATGATTGTAGCAGCCGATTGTAGCAGCCGATTGTAGCAGCCGATTGTAGCAGCCTATTGTAGCAGCCGATTGTAGCAGCCGATTGTAGCAGCCGATTGTAGCTGCCTATTGTAGCAGCCGATTGTAGCAGCCGATTGTAGCAGCCGATTGTAGCAGTCGATTGTAGCAGCCGATTGTAGCAGCCTATTGTAGCAGCCGATTGTAGCAGCCGATTGTAGCAGCCTATTGTAGCAGCCGATTGTAGCAGCCGATTGTAGCAGTCGATTGTAGCAGCCGATTGTAGCAGCCTATTGTAGCAGCCGATTGTAGCAGCCGATTGTAGCAGCCGATTGTAGCTGCCTATTGTAGCAGCCGATTGTAGCAGCCGATTGTAGCAGCCGATTGTAGCAGTCGATTGTAGCAGCCGATTGTAGCAGCCTATTGTAGCAGCCGATTGTAGCAGCCGATTGTAGCAGTCGATTGTAGCAGCCGATTGTAGCAGCCTATTGTAGCAGCCAATTGTAGCGACCGATTGTAGCAGCTGATTGTAGCAGCCGATTGTAGCAGCCGATTGTAGCAGCCGATTGTAGCAGTCGATTGTAGCAGCCGATTGTAGCAGCCTATTGTAGCAGCCGATTGTAGCGACCGATTGTAGCAGCTGATTGTAGCAGCCGATTGTAGCAGCCGATTGTAGCAGTCGATTGTAGCAGCCGATTGTAGCAGCCTATTGTAGCAGCCGATTGTAGCGACCGATTGTAGCAGCTGATTGTAGCAGCCGATTGTAGCAGCCGATTGTAGCAGTCGATTGTAGCAGCCGATTGTAGCAGCCTATTGTAGCAGCCGATTGTAGCGACCGATTGTAGCAGCTGATTGTAGCAGCTGATTCGTTTGATTAAGTTCCAATCACTAGAAGTATGTGATTTTGTTACGTTAAAGATAAACTTACACAAATTTTTAGCAGATTTTATCAGAAAGTATCAATATTTTTAACATTTGCAATTGTCTTTGATGTTTAAGGTGGTCTAACTGCCAAGATGTTTCAAGATTAAAATCAACAAAGTTTGATCGCAGTTAAAACACATTAAAAGTGCGATGATGATGTCTATAGTTGCAAAGAAACCAACACAATAGTTGAAACTTGAACACAAAAGCTGATATCAACTATAGCAACGATGGCAGCGAGTGGATGGCAGCGAGTGACATCACGTTGCACATATTTTTCTTTTGATTGTTTTAGCCACAATCAATTTTTGTCGATTTGAATCTTGAAGCATCTTGACAGTCTGATCACCTCAAACATCAAAAACAATCGCAAATTATATAAAAATACCGATACTTTCTGATCAAATATACTGAATTTTTGTGTAGGTTCATCTTTGATAGAATTCATAGAAGTCATCAATGAAAGTTACAAGTTTAAGAAAAGGGACTACACAGTTCAATGCTCTGATGCTCAGTCAGAGGGATCACACCACTTCTTAGAGTGGCTATACACACTGACCATGCTTGCTGATGTTTTCTTGACAATGTTTTATCATCGCCCGTCATTATTGTTGTACTAATATTTGAATGAGCTGCATACAGGCTAATGATGTACAGTTTCAAATCTCGTTTTAGTAAACCACCTGTGATTTTTATTAGCCAGAAAAAGATTTCCCATAACTTTTCAAAACCCGAAAGTGTTCTCAACAATAACAAAATTGCCCGCTGAGACATGAGCGTTCCAGAAGTATTCTGTCAACACACCGATCAGCGGGACCCATTGCTTAAACCAATGGAAGCATGGGTCGAATGCAGCGACTTTCTCCCTGACGCTCAAGCATGGGCATATGTGACCCTTTCAGGCTCAGCAAAGTATCTCTTTGATAAAATTTAATTATTAGCAAGCTAATATGCACACAGTAACCAAAATAAATGGTGAATTTGTAATTGTTACAAAACAATTCACTATTACACAACTGATTGTAGTAAAAAGAACCATTGTAGGGTACTTTCAGATTCCAACGCGTGCTTAAGAAGAGCAGGCGGGATAAAATGTGGAAAAATTATTTATCATCGAATGGGTATACACATGATAACTGTTCACTTAGCCCTTCATATTCCTGTAAATTGCAGTTATCATCTCATGTCATACACGTATGTGGCCAACACTGTAACAATTGTATCGATAACCTTGGAACGAGTCCATTAAAAGAATTTTACTATTGACATAACACATTTATTAGTGTCTGGTTATCATAACCAAACACATATTTTTCTAAAAATATCGGGCTAGCTTTTTGCGATACATCACAGCTCCTAGTATTCGTATTCTGTCAACAGATTCTAATAGCCTCTGCTTTTCTAAAGCAAAGGCTATTAGAATAACAGTTGCTTTCACTTTTTTCGTAAAAGTGTGAAGGGTACATGTTTGGATCCAAACCTCTGATTTGCACCCAATCATGTACTTCCTGTGCAGAAAGTGTCTGAAAGTCCTGCTTGTGCACCTTGGATAGGTTACTGTCACAAATGTTACATTTTAACTTGCGCGCTGGCTGTTCTGTGCGCAGAGAGACGTCATGATGTGCAATGAGTATACACTATTTCCATAGCAAGGTGTGTAGTAGTAGCCCACTCACCATTGATTATATCATATCTGAGTTTGATTTCTGAGCGGGTACAATCTTTTTTCTTACCGCCGTTAGCGTGGCTTCAGACACGGCTGTTATCATAGTACTTACAGACTTAATGTTCACTGGCAGGTGATTTGAGATAGTGAAATCACCAGCCCAGTTGTCTAGTGGAAGCTTTTTTCAACCTCAATAATAGTACAAAATTGCTCATGTTACGAAGGATACTTTAGCAGCGTAATTAGATTGATAGGAACCGCTGACTGTTAATGGCATCATTGTGGCCTGGAGATGTGTGGCTACTAACATCTCTCTAGAGATATGCGCTTACTAGTCCTGCTTTGTTGAGTACAGTATGACTAGTTACATGTATTAGTACAATGGCTTCATCTAGTGCATACATATTGACTCATTCTACATTAAATGGCTCTTTCATTTCCTTTGGAATTTATCATAGCATACAAGATATCTGAGAGTAGTCGAAGCGATTGATTTCAATAGAAGGGAATTACAATTATAAATTGATTAGTTTCACAGCTTTCATTAAAACAATCACAGCGTAATTTAGGTTTGTAGGAAAAATAATACATTAGATATTTATAGATGGCATCATATTGAAGGCATAATATTGAAGGCATAATATTGAAAAACTACATATGTGATGCGCTAAACAAACTAAAATCACAAAATTTTTGTAATGGTTTCATTTTGTACCTAAATAGTTGTGGATAAAAATAGTTTTTATCAAGATTTTTTTCATATATTTTTCTTTTAACTTACAAGATTTTTTACGGTAAAAAAAAAGATTATTTTGGTTGTATTTTTCATTTTTCAAATTTTTTTTTCATTTCCAACATATGTACGGCAATGCTAATTTATAGTACAGTCAAATCTCTACCCTCAACATGCAAATTTTTCACAGATATCAGAATATACAAGAAATGTCTAATAAACAATATTTGAAACATTTTTATTTTGGAAGTGAAAGTAAAAAACTGGTAAAATATTTTACAAAACAGCAAATATGAATATAATATATATACATTGATTAGCTAAGTTAGAGTTAAGCCTGTTACATATCTCCATTACTACCTTCATCTTCACACCAGCACATTGTCAAGATTACAGGTTTGTTTGAACGACTCTATGATAACAGTGAAAGCTCCTTCTTTAGTTTACCTATGTATATATTATGTTCTGAATCTACTATTTAACATAGTTTTATATAATTGATATGTTTTAATGTATTATATAATTGCCTGCACAAGTTGTTAAATGTTTTATGCTATAGAACGACTAATAAAATTAGTGCATTTTTATAATAATATTTGCTCTTTTAGCGAATGAATGATGTACTAGAATTAACTAACATCATATGTAGAGGCTTGACTGTGTTCCTTACATAACTATATACAACAGAAAAAGACTAGCTAGTAACCTAACTATGAGTAGGCTCACATGCTAATTGTTTAGTTCAGATTCTCCAAAATATATTGATCAATATTTTATGACTCATACCAGTATAATCAATGAATTTTATCAGTTCGTCTAATGTAATAAAACTATTAGTGAATCAGCTGGGCAGCAACAATGATTACTCGAAATCCATTGCTTCTTGATTCGCTAGTTAGATTTTCAAATTGTGCATATTTGCTGATTACGGAGGAACTGGATAGCTTAGTAAAATTATTTTATCATGTTTGAGACAATGATTTTTGTCCAATTTTGAAAATTTAATAAATCTTTAATAGTCTGTATAATTTAGCAATAAAGTTCATCAGTCAATAAAATGTAATAAGGCAGGGGTAGTTTGTATTCATACAAAAGGCCATCGCGTGAAACCATAGAACTTATATGATGCACAATTATATTTGTTTGCAAACTGATTTTTCCATAGAAGTAGCAAAGGCTTTCTAGTCAAATCTCTGTGCACAAGTTCAATTTATACTGAGACCTATGGCATGCTGGATCAAGTATTGCCATATAAACTCGTTTCATTTTAAGAGGCTAAATGAACTACTATAACTCCTCAATGAATACTGCAGCATTTTGCGAACAGCAATAAAATATTGCTTTATGTAATCCTATGTAGAAATTAATTATATGTAAATTAAAATAATTAAAGTAATTATACGTTTAAATATATTCAAATCCCAGGTAAAAAAAATTAATGTAAATCTCGATGGAAGTGCAGGTGGAGACAACTCGGTGTCTCCAATGTAAAGTAGGTGACCAAAATGCAGGGCGTAACTTACTCTAAGTTGAACTTGATGAATATTCAAACAGCTTCCTCGTAGCTTGTTGATTTGTAATCATTTTCAGATTTTTTACATTTTCATTTGAATTGTCACTTTCAATCTCTGTCCTCACAAAACTACAATCTGTTGAGAAACTTGGAGTCCCATATGTTGTAAATTACTTCAGACGTATTGTCTAAAGTATTTTAAGAGTACATTATGTTTAAAATTTTGTATTTCAACGCCTCGGTAAGGAGAGGTTCAATAATAGTAATAAATATATAGATATGAAGTTGTTTTCTCTTGTGAAAACTGTACAATTATAGACAGCACAGCCATGAGCGTTTAATAGTAGAAGTTCATCAACCCGCCTTCTTTGTTTGGCTTTGTAAGAAGCTTGAGATGATTATTTGAAATTCAGCAGCCATTGCATTGTGCATCGTATAGACTGTCCTTATGCATCCGCTAGTGTTTGTTTGGGTGGCAGCTTAGTAAGTCCATAGCTTACAAGTCTATACTTTCTGTCAGGTCTGGATCGTCAAGAGTGCTCTGCATAGACCTCGATGAAGACATGCTCATAGCCAGCATACAGAACGAGGCAGAAACTAGCCAGCAAATGGTGAACGAAGTTGCGTCCACTAAGTCTATGCGGCGTAGGATGCAAGCGTACGATGACATGACCTATAGACGACGTAGTGTAAAGGCCAAACAGTCATTATCCACATATACACCTGTTGCTCCGTGTCACTCAACCTGGGGGGACATATTTGATGATATGATAAGTGAGCTCCGTGGTCGACGAAACCTGACAAGTATAGATGAGTGTGAGCAGTGTATGAAGGCTGGCAGTCGCGACAGCGTCTATGAGAATGATACGGCGTCGAGTCTCAGTCGGTACGGCGATGAGAGGTTGTCAGAGAATATTGTAGACACTCTAATTAACTCTCCTTGGCTTGTTTCCAGCGTGTCTGACTACATACTATGTGAAAAGAATGAAGACCCCGCTACGAAATCATTAGTAAAATCAGCAACTAAGCAGGCAGATAAACCGAGAGATGCAGAACTTGATGATGATGGAAAAGACCTTGAAGTGGTACAACCAGTTGTAGAGGCTGAAACCGAAGGGTTTTGGGAAGAGAATTGGACTGACCGTCATGCTTTGTGCGAGCATGAGGGAAAGTCAACATTGTCTTCATGCGAAGGTTGTGAATATGTAGCGCAGAAAACTAACTCTGTAGTGAAACCGACTATATGCTACATGAACCAAAAGTGTCCGAGCTTTGATCCTAGTCTCCCTTCTGGCCTAGCGGTGCCGGAGCAGTCGAATGGAACCTCGTCTCACATTAATCATCAGAAGGACTCTCTGCAAGGCATTACTCTTCATAGGCCAGATTTAGCATCTTTTACTCTTCCTCAATCTCCTATAAGGAAGACAGAAAGCAGTGAGTTTACTATTTGTATCAAGAGTTGTCTACTCATTTATCAGAGAGTTAGACAACTCCGATCATTGTGTTTTCAAATACATTGTATGTAAAAATATCAAAAATTATTGTACTTATTGTTTCAAACAGCTGACTAAAATGATTTCATATACTTTTCGCAATGGAACTTTTCTTGCAAAATGGTATCATCCTTGGGCCAAAATAAAAAGCTAGATATATTTCATTTAAACTAAAAAACTGATTATTCGCAAACATATCAAGTTGCTGTAAAGAGATTATCAAAACTAGTATCTATTAATGAGTAGAATAAAATCCCAAATTTAAAGTAAAATATAGCAAATCAATTTTATGAACGTTTTATGAAAAGGTGTATTCATCTTTAGATATACATGTACTTAGAGATATCTAAGGCAAGTGGTTACAAAGTCGCTGTTATTTAAAATGATCGAAGACCTCCACCAAGGAGAAATATTTAACATGATTTAAAATTACATTGTGGGTCTAGCTAGATAGAGAGAACCAAACTTGCTTTTGTTTTTGTTTTCAGCATACGCTGCCTCTTTCAGGCATTCTCACTAGCAGCTATTAGTTGTCTCTGATCATGGAAATGTGGCTGGCACCGAAATAAAGAATCCAGAATCTTTATTTTTTGTCTGACTGTTTTAGACAGCCATGTTTGGATTGAAAGAGACACAAAAGATTCTCAGAATAAGCTGGATAGAGGGAGCAAACCTTCTATATGGAAAAGAATAAAGAGAATCTTTCAGTAGCACTAAGGCTAAGGCATGACTTGCAACAACATTGGAGAGCCGTTTGCATCCACTCGACAATCTAGTCAAATTATTAAACAATTCACATTGGCTGTATTCATGGAAGAAGTAGTTTTATCACATGAGTTGAAAGAAGGTGATATTTTTAGTTGGTCTTCAGACACTTGCTGGCTGGTAGGAAAGTGGGGACCAGTCAGGTTACAGTTCATGTCAAGGTCAAATGACCAATAATATCATAAATTATTGCATTCATTAAAAGTATTCAATTTTGTTTTTTTTATCCTGATAAACACTGATGATAGTTTGCACGTGTACTGTAAACACATGGCTATGTTAAACATAATATGAAGTGTGAAGGTTCCTCTATTATGTAGACCTACATTTGTTTAGCTATAGTGAAACAGCTATGTGATATAACAACTATGAAACTTTTTCTCAAGCTGCTGAGATTGATAGATTCTTGTTCTACTGTAGAATGTTGTGTAAACAAAACACTAATAACATTGTTAAGACAGGTACATTACGATAACAATTATTGATAATAATAATAATAACAACAATTACATAGATATATGTAGTAAAACTGACTTATTAATTTTCCAAATATTTATATATTAAAGTTTTTAATATATAAAAATAAGTTTATTTATTTTGTTATTTTGGCATAAACAAGGACCCTGACACTCATATGCGCTAGAGAGTGTCTGATACACATTAGCTACCCTACCTGCCAAAGACAAGTAAAGAGCTTTTCAATCAGCCATGACCTACTTGCTTGTAAATTTCTGTTTATACCACTGAAACCCAACTCATTCTTTCAAAAGACTTTGTCACATGAAAGAAGCTAAATTATCCTGGAAATACTTCAACATCTGATTATCATATTTACACTCAGCAAGTCTTATCATGTAACAATATTTATGTTTGTGTTTTTCAACCTTTAATAAAGGTTTTACCAGCTGTTAAGACATTCAGACATTTTATATTATTAAATTATCTGATATTCTTTATTTATTTCTGCTTTCCGTTATTTGTTAAGAAACTTTTGTTAATCAATTAACTGTTGTGATTTATCTGCAACTAGAATCTCTCTGAATGTTAACTAAACCACAAAATACATATACTGAAGCCTGTAAGACAGCTATGCTTTTGAGATGTGCTTATTGTCTGTTGATAGATTTGTCTTCCTTCTATAAGTAAAGTCTGTAATCTTAGGTAGTACAAGTTTGGTGAATTCGGTATCAGGGAGATGTCTAGAGTATGATAGTATTGTGCCTATGCCGATCTGATAGACTGAGGTCAATGAGGCACAGGGAACGTGGCTTTAGGTAGTCATGGGTTTAATTGATCCCCTAAAACAGTACTTTCTCCTCGCAATGTTGTTTCTTTATGGTGGCTGCAGCACTCTGCAGACAAAGAACTTTGGAATAAATGCGCTACAAACAATGTCACCACAAGAACGTGCTAAAATATATTAGAAAGAGTAAATCATATAGATTATTACTATTGTTTTCAAAATTTGATAAATTTGTAGAATTTTATCATAGAGAAGCCAAGTCAAATATTTATTGTTGAGAGATAATGCAAATATTTGCTAAAAGAAAAATGAGTCATACCACGAATTCCAGTGATGTCATGAGATTGTGTGTAGCAGTCAGCTAGCTCATTCAGCCAGTTATTGGATTGTGAATATCTCTTGCGTTTAAACAAAGCTATTCTCTACTACTCGATTAGGTAAGTAATGGAGTTGTTCCCTCATACTGTCTACTTGTTACACTCATGTATGTATTTGAATGGAACTAATAGCTATGAACCATGCAAGGTATCAATAGTTGTCCCTCCTGTACCTCTTTTGCCTTTACCATTGAGTGTTTAGTTGTCAGTCTAAAAGTTAAATACTTACAGTTGAAGAGATGATCAAACTTTTTTTAATAAAACATCTTAAGATCCTCATTTGTCATCTGATGTACGTCTCCTTGCAGTGAAGAGGACGATTCTGCTAACTTATTCAAGGTTTCAACTTTGGAACTCAAGTCGATAGTGATACACATTAGTCGTGACTCGTATTACTGTCTTGATAGCTATTCGTAGAGCTACCTGCTCTGTAAGTATGTCACATCCTTTGATATTTACAGTAAGTTAAGGATAGGAGATGGTAGAAAGGTTCAACTCCTCTGTCTATAATCAACAATATAAATATTTCAGAATCATAGTAGCGACTAGTTGTTTTGGGAGACCATTCTCTTCTTTTTCATGCTGTGAGATGATGACATTTTTGCACCAGGCAGAAAAAATGGATTATGTGGACCTTCCTTGTTAACATAATTTATATGAAGTGGTCTGTTGAACTAGTTGCATGTTCCACAGTGATTTCTCCTCTTGATTGTGTATTTTAGTCATCTTCAACTGTTAGTATTCGTGTATCGGTAATTTTGTCATGCTTTGCGCTTCTACAGCTCTTGAAGGCGAGCATTAGCGGTGAGGTGAGTCAAGGTTCTCAAAGGTTCTTCGTAGTGCCTAAACCTACGTCTAAACCTCAAGTCTGCGATGTGGACGTCAATCACAAGTGGTAAATATTATATTGCTTTTAATTGATCAGTTTAGAATAAGTAATGCCAAACTGCAAGTTTCAAAGTTAAAATTTTTCAGTTACAATTACCAAATTGGCATTGCCATGAACTATGACTAGGATTGAGGCTAAACTTGTCATGGTGTCTAAAGAACTCGATTATTAATGCTAGGATGGAATGAGACCATTTGTGCTGGCAACAATTGAGATGGGTTTAACAGTTAAACATAGTTTACTATCTAAGTAGTTAAACTATAACTAGCTAGTTGGAAACCTATGATAGAGTTGTTTAATTTTTGCTTAGCGAAAGTAATAGTGAACAAGACAAGTGCTGTCAAGGTTCGACAACTCCTTTCAACTTTTTAAAGTTTCAATTGCAAATGAATATACTAAATTGAAATAGACCATTTGGTTGTGGTAAGATTTGTTTGACTAGTTTAAAACTGATGTAAAGTTAAAGATATAAATATGAAAACTTTAAGCACTTAATTATAATTAGACTATGGACATTTACCGCAATATGACAATATGACAAACATTATTATACTATACTGCAAGCTCAATTTATTTAGATCATATACCAGCCCTCATAAAAACTTTAAAATAATTACTTGTTCAGTATAATTATGTTCTCTTGAGCTTAGCATTAGATTCCTTTCTTGCATTCAATGCATTCAATCGGCCATCTTTAGCTAGTTTCTTCCTTCTCTTTTGGATGAGACAATCTTCTTTCTTTTTTGGATGGCACAATTACCATTGAGGAGACTCCATGATAAGGCTTTATGGAATATCAATAAAAACTGGCAGTTGAAATAAAAAAATTTGGCACGCTAATTAGACCGATCATATATCTAGACCAACTGGCTTTAGATCAATCAGTATTAGAGCAAACTATTTATGATGGCTATAATTAGAACAGGTTTACATAGACAACAATTGGACATTTATAAAAGGAGTTGCCTGCTCTTGGTTGTGTGATAAAAAACAAAAAGAAAATGATAGTGCTGTTAAGGGTTGACAACTCCTTTCCACTTGGCGATATCTCAACTGTAAGCAGGCATGCACACTTAAAATGCCATATGGTTTTGTAGCATTTAAAAGTGCTGATGGTGGCTGGTCAACAGCGGTAAAGGTAGCAGGACTTGTTGCTGTGGGCTATGGGGCGTACCGTCTTCTGCGGAAAATGGGAACAAGCGGAGAAGAGCCAGTCCATGTATGTTTGACACGCTGATACACCCTTGATGACTACCAGTTTCAGATATTGTAACAAAATAGCCACTCTTCATGAAGATAAATAGCAAATGTAATAATTTCACCATCTGACCTTAAAATGTTATAACCTTGATAGTAGTGTAACTTAGTTCAAATTGAAATTTGAAGATGGAGGAACAAGAGGATGAGAAAAGCAGAGTTGCTGAAGGTCCGGCAGAAGAAATCAATCGGTTCACGCCAGGTGGGTAAAACAATGCGACGCAAACACTCCTTTTACTTGTAGAGTTGCCATAAAACAAATTCAAATCTTGGCTTGCAACATTATAAAAGCTTTAATTGTCAGCTAATTGCAATAGGAAGCCGTAGGTATCTGGATAATAATAGTAGTAGTAGTAGTAGTAGTAGTAGTAGTAGTAGTAGTAGTAGTAGTAGTAGTAGTAGTAGTAGTAGTAGTAGTAGTAGTAGTAGTAGTAGTAGTAGTAGTAGTAGTAGTAGTAGTAGTAGTAGTAGTAGTAGTAGTAGTAGTAGCGCTTTACTCTGTATATGCTCTAGACTGTAGTATCTGATGTTATCATGCAGTATTTTATACTATAATAATAGGCTGTACTATTACATATATGTTAGCATTTACGCTATATAACTCATATAAACATATGCATCTGTTTCAACATTTATGAGTTGTCTTCTTATTATTTTTAGAAAGTACAGCTCCTCTACGTTTGAGCTTTGAAGCCATAAAGGAGACTGTTAATTCTATGCCATCTGATCCTGTGCTTACCAAGTTGCCAGAGTTTGCCCAAGCTAGCAATAGGTAACAATATATCTGTTCAAGTTAGCTGCTTTGTCATACTTGGAATGGATGTACGTGTGTTTTTAGTTTTTAAATATTGTCTGAGTATATCAGCAATGTATATGCTATATTTCCTATGCTGACTTTAGCCACTCGGTATGAGACACTGTTTAGATTTAAATTTTCTTGTGACTGTAACTACTTATTGTAAAGTGGTAGTTATTAAAAATTATTATTAATAATTATTAAAAACAGTAATTATTGTAATTGTAATTTATTGTAGAGGAGTACATTCTTTTCTAGAATGACAGTATTTCAATTCACTTTTGATCTCACACAAAACGGTTCAACATGCCAAGATAGTAAACTGCTGGCCGTATTTAATAATGGTTTTTGTTGATTATTAGGGTTAAAATTTGTATGTTTGCTATATGTTTTCCAGCATGACATATTTCTTGTTGATTTGTTGATGCATATTTCAAGTAATGGTGTACCTGGAAATACATTGGAAGCCCTACTAATGAAAAACTTTACATATGAGATTTCCAAGTTTTTGGCAGAATTTTGCTTTTACTTGACAAAAATGTCTCTAGACACAAAGATCATTTTTTCCTTTCCTATTTTGGTCTGTTTGCTCCTCTTGGGTACGACGTATAACGTATCTTACCTAGTTTGATTTGATAGCGAAAGTCAGTAAATAACAAGCGTTTTGTTTTCATTCATCGTTTAATTTGGAATTATCATATATGACATACAGTATAGGATGTAACATTCGTCTCTAGCAATTTAAGTTCTGTGTTTCCTGTTTAATAGCCTGCTTTTCGGTTTGAGTCAATGTAAATAAATTTTTCAACGTGAGTTTTTAAAGACATTTGTTCTGAACAAAACTAAATCAAGACAGCAATACAGCACCATCTTCTAGCCTTCGTTATTCCACCCTTCATGGTCTTTGCTTAGCCTTGTATAAACAAACAAGTATACTGTTAGTATTTTTACTTACAATTTCTCTTTTCTTCTTTCCATGTGTACTTATTAAGGTTTTATGTAATAATATAATTCTAATATGTGGCTGTTACAGGTTTCAGACATAACATGTATTTATAATTTATATCAATGTTGTGTCCAAGTTTTGCGGGAGCTTGGAACAGATTAGGGCATTTATATGGTAAAATTCGTTTCTATTCACGAAACTTTCTACGAAACGTCTTTTGGGATGAGTTAATTTCGCCAGTAAAAGTTCCGCTGTATTAGGGTCTGCGGCTATTCTTTTACAGGGCATTTCAGAGAGCTTGTGCAAAGGTACTGACAGCGCAGCCGATTGCTGCTATCCTGGAAGACCTGAACAAAGACCTACGAGATGAGGAGAGCATTTTCCACCCAGAAGCCTTGTACTTGCGAGCCATTGCTTATTCCATCGGAGGCTACCCGGGGAAGGCTGAGCAAGACTTTGAAGCTCTTCTCTCTTCAGCTGCAATTACCAATAGAGTATGTTTAGCAACTATGTCAAGTATTTCTAGTTTGTGTCCTTGTATATGTCTCTAGCTCCTTGTTTGCAAACAAATTCACTTCATTCACAAAAGAGAAACATTCTATAGTTAGGCTCTGGCATATTCCGGTGAAAACCCTTCACTAAGCAAAGTTGTATTAAAATTGACCAAATACATTGAACGTACCAAGTCGGATGGTTAAATTTGGACAGAGTGTACAACACGCTATTGATGAAGGCTGGTGGATAGCATGTCTTTTTACTGTATACAGCTATTGCTTTTATGTTTAGCTCCGTTCAACTGTCTGGCTTCGGAAAGCTGTAAGCCAGATGACAACAACGTATGCCTTGAAGTATGCGAGACGAGCAGAGATGGCTGATAAAACCAATCCTGATGTTTACTTTATAAAAGGCCAGGTAATCCTCCGCAGATGTATTATAAAACTCATTCCTTGCTATGTCTTTTCTACTGACACGTAAGTCTTTTTTTATCGGTCATCGTTGTAAATGATAAATGTTACCAATATCAATTACGTTGATCGACAGGTGATATACTAATTTAGCATTTCATGAGAGATATTTATAGAACCTAGGCTAGGAGGAATTTGTAGCCTTCAAATCTCATAATATACATGGCACCAGAGGAAACCTCTACAGTATTATCAAAAAACACGCTGTTTCTTTAGATATCATTGCTAACTCAAAGGGTCCCATTAGCAGCGGATGAGTTCCGTCAAGCCAGTGAAATATCATCTGTCTGCCATCCAATAATAAGGATGCATCAGCTTGTGTGTGGTAAGATAATCTTCAACTTATATTATCTCCTTATAGATGCATTAGAACTCCCTTGCACCGTAGACCTAGGATACGGGTTTATTAAGTTACGGTGTGAAATACATGTACATGTAGGATGATTTCCCACTTATGGGGTGTCCAAAAAACTAATAAGATGCCATTACGTTATTGATCAATATCTAAATCCCTCCCACAATTCCCCTGAGATCTGAGACACTGTTTGTTTTTTTTTAAATTGACGAAGGTTCAGCGAAGGGTTGACCCTTGTTTATCTCGTGTGAGTGCTTACAATACCGTGTTTATCTTCTGCTTTTTACTGCCTATATCAAAAGCTAATTTGTTAGCCATAGAGCTGCCGAAGGTTCAGCGGAGGGTTGACCCATGTTTGTCTCGTGTGAGTGCTTACAATACCGTTTTTGCCTTCTGCTTTTTACTGCCTATATCAAAAGTTAATTTGTTAGCCATGGTTCTCAAAGTTGCTAGCAATGGTAAAGGGTGAAGTAAAAAGATTATTACTATGGAAACAGCTAGAAATGATAAAGAAAATCAAAAGGGGAGGCGGAACAAACATGGGTAGCAAAAATAAAGAAAGCTGTCGGTTGGTTTGAAAACCTTGCTAGATTTATTGCACAAAAATGCCCAGAAAAATCTCCGAAGCCCTTTTATGGGTGGAGTTAATGATAGATACGGTGACCATTTTATAAATATTTTTCAACAATAAAATTAGACATGGCGTAAGTATTTCTCCAAAACAGAATCCTTGGAAAGGATTCCAAGAGGCCCCGACATATAGCTATTTTACCTTACGATTTTAACATCAGATTGATTAATGCCGTATCCCAGGTTTTTATTGTACTAGAAAACACACCTTTCATCTGATAGTTTGTTTGCAGTTTAGTAGGATTATTTATAAATTGTTTAATTTGAACATTGCTAGTGAGTCACTCAACTGTTTTTTTAGACTTCCACTCGGAAGACACTTTGAAAAAGATGGAGCAGTTGTGCTGCTTCAACCCAGCTGTAAGCACTCTCTGGGTTGTATTTGGACAGTGCCTGATGGCATCCAAAAAATACCAAAAACTTAATGCCATCTTAACAAAGGCATCGGAATACAACCCAGAGAGTGCTCGCTTGGTCATCCAACAAGCGTAAGTTTCACTCTTCGCGTAAATTTCTCCTTTTTTAATTGTCAGCACTTGTTTAGTCTTTCACTTGCACTTCCTGTTTGCTACCTGCTCTAGTTGTCTGCCGCTATTTTATTTTCTGTAACTGTCTCATTGCTGGTTGGTTTATTTCTTGTGCCAGCTGAATTATTGCTTTTTGTCTACTAGTGCAGTTTCTATTCTATAGGTGGTTCAATTTTGATGTTTAAGTCAAATTATTGTATGACAAAAAGTTGAGGTACCATGGAATTATGGGTATATTAAGATCACCTGCTGCGGTGTTTCTGTGTGTGAAAGTAAAGCAGCATCAGAAGTAATGTATTTCATATGTCAGGTTTGATCAGACAGGGGGGGTGCTGCAGCCTAGCATAAACTTATGTCAGGTTTGATCAGACAGGGGGGGTGCTGCAGCCTAGCATAAACTTATGTCAGGTTTGATCAGACAGGGGGGATGCTGCAGCCTAGCATAAACTTATGTCAGGTTTGTTCAGACTGGGGGGGTGCTGCAGCCTAGCATAAACTTATGTCAGGTTTGTTCAGACTGGGGGGGGGGGTGCTGCAGCCTAGCATAAACTTATGTCAGGTTTGATCAGACTGGGGGGGGGGTGCTGCAGCCTAGCATAAACTTATCTCAGGTTTGATCAGACTGGGGAGGGGTGCTGCAGCCTAGCATAAACTTCATCAATCACAGCCTCGGCTAGCAGTAAGCTGACGAATGTCAAGTTGTGGAATTAGAGACCTACATGTTTCTTGATCACTCGCTGTACAAACATATTTTACTCTGTCTCTTCATAGAGAGACACGAATTGTATGGATTAAAGCCGCTGAGACAGCTTAAATGCATTATTTTATAATAGTTTTCATGTATTGCAATAATATAAATTTCTGTTTTAGAGCTTTAGCTCTCAATTGGAAAGGTGACAGAAAGCGAGCCTATGACTGCCTTTTTAAAGCCAAAGACATAGACGAAGATTTGAATCTCGTATATGAAAACTTGGCAGCCCTCTTGCTTCAAGAGTGAGTACCAATATTGTACAAGTTAGTTTAATACTAGCAATAAATAGTCCAGGATTAACTTATAGATTTTCATCTGAACTCGGTATACAGATATGTATCTTTTTTTCTCAGACCGAGCTTTGCCTGGTTCTATCAACAACCCAAGTTTTTATAGTATAACAGCACACAATGTTATGAGCCAGTCAGTTTTACCAATTGTCCTATGTTTGGCCTTTTCCATGGGGACTTCTTTTTAAATTTATGTCTGCATAAGTGTAAAAAAGAGTTATTTTTTGTATTTTTTAATTTTGTATATAAAACTGTATCTCCACTGAGGCTTGCATGACAGTTGGCTATAGAACTGTTGCGAGTATATTTCATGGTGCTATTGCTAAGGACATCACATGTGTATATGGCAGTTGGTTTGTTTGTTTGAACAGTACAACATTTTCTCTACTCATTTGGTAATTATCCAATCGTAGGCTTACCAATAATTTTTATTTTCATAAATCTCTTGTTAACAATCTGTTAATGGTAGACCTTTTTGCGCATTGAGAATACAACTCCTAAATAAATCTTGTCATATTCACCTACCAAGTTCATACGCTCATTGGACCAACTCAGTCGGCTTTATTAAATAAAGTGTTGCGACTATTTTAGTGGAAAAATCGAGGAAGCTGTACAAATGCTCAAAGAACAGGTTCGCACATCAAGAACTTTGGTAGAGCGAAGATTTGCACTGCAGTCTCTAGAATCCGCGACGGCAAAGCTACAACCATAGATATGCTTGCCTTGCCAGCTCAGCCAGCTTGATACAAACGCCACTCCACAGCTGAAACCACAGCTTCAGCCGATTTCTTTTTTACAATTTTTCCTTTTCATTTCAAATGTTCTACTCTCAGCCCATCCACCATATTGTTTCTGTTATACGTGTAATATAAATTTGACTGCTACATGTCTGTAGCGAGTTCCCAAAATCTCAGTCTGTGTGTATGTCCAGCTATAGCTATTAAAATTTAGCAACAAAAATCTGCTTCGCCCTGGAATTGAACTCTGGGCCTCCCGTTCTGCAGCCAGGTGTGCTTATCCTACACCATACTGTCCTTGCTACTGTCATTAATAATTGCGCACATACTTATCCGGCACTTGCGAAGATGCTATTGGTTAGTTACTAGTACGCTCACTATGTTAAGATTACTAGCGTAACATTTATAAGCATAATTATTAGCTGGATTCTGACACGGATGATGTTAAAGTAAAAGTTTATGATAGCTTAAGTTACTCAAATTCATTGGGTAAAAAAACTGAAGACTCTGCATAACCCGCCACTGTTTATAAGCTGTTTTAATCTTGAAGGAATGTGTGGTATGTTCTCATACAAAGCTGGACATTCAGCTAGTCAGTCTATATGTGTACAGCTCCTCTCTAGTTAGTCATAGAATATTCTTTAAATAACAGTTTCCTAAGCATCGTATCCAAATTGTTGGTAATAGATGTGGGCAGGATTGGAATGTGGGATGTAAGAGTCAAATATTGTATATGAGTAGTATACCAGCTCACTGTGCAAAGGGTCAAACTGTTCTTAAGAGCACGTAGCTGTGTAGAAATATAACATATGTATCTGGGAGAAAGTTTTTAATTTGCTAACTTTGAATGCATTTAAGGATTTTGTCAATGTATTTAACAATTTTATATGCAAGTTCATTGCACTGATTCATGTTTGCTACTGTTTGCATCACAAACAGGCTTTTTACATAATATAGAAATTAAACTATGAGCCTCTATTCATTACAAGCCTAGTTTGTATAACGCTTATCATGATTATAACGTATAGCGTATAACGTATACACGCTGTCATATTTAGTCTGTATGTTATTATATAGTTTACAGTTTATCATCAATACTGCAAAGTCACTGCAGAAAGTAAACTGTCTAACAGGTGCTTAGCTTTACGAACTACATACGGACTCATTCAACAAAACAACAAATGATTGGTTAAAAGTAATATATGTCGAGCCTATTGGCTATAATAGGCCTATGCACAAAATGATTCACAAATCACTCAATAGCATGTTACACCAATTAAAATATAATGGTGGACAGCAGTTTTATTGACTTATCCTCGCTTAGCAAGAAAAGTCTTCAATGCAATCACATATTCCCTCAAAGTATAACGTATTTATATAGCTTTTCACTGTAAAACGTGGAGTTGTCATTCATCGAGTGCTATTACAAAACGAGTAGTTTTTGGGAATTAATGAAACACAAATGTCTTCATTGTTGCATTGCGTGTCGCTCTCACTGCAGTGGTCGGTTTCAATCACATGAGGTGCTAATATAAGGGATCACACACACACATTACAGGAACTTTCAAAGACTAGAGCCTGCCAAACTGAGACCCCTTCTCATCGCAGCCGGTCTCTTAAGAGGCTTCATAATAAGTCGACGAGCGAGCAATGCCACCAGAGACGTGTCCCTGCCATTGTCCCTGCCAAAGCCAGCCTAATCGCCAAACTAAAAAGCACCAACGCAGATGCTTACCGTTTTCATGGTGAGCTCGATGGCAGCCGGCAAAGTAGCACAGGGCAGAGCATGAGCTGGCTCAGCCTCTGTTGTTGTGTGGCCAATAGCCCCGTTAGAAATCATCGGCTTGGGCTGTAAAGCTAAGCTGGGGTTTTTGCAATGACCCTTCTTAGGGCTACCACTTTGTCAGCTTATGTCTTAGCTTTGTCTTACTTCATCAGCAAATGGTGTAGTATGTATTGACCTTTAGACTTTATTTCTAGCATGACCAAGCTATAGTATTACCTTCTACACTCACTGACTCACTTGACTTACTAAGTTATAACATTGCAGACATTGACAACTTTAAATAAAAATAGTTGCTAGTGCATTATTAGAAGTTTAAGTATGTCTAAATTCACTTGCATAGTAGTCAGTTACAGTGATGTCAGTCACTTTGCTTCATGGCTAGGTTATCTTCTCTTGTAAACGATCAACATTTTGATTCATAGATGTAACACTTCTCTTCGTACTTGCATATATACGTACATGTATTTACTAAATGTACTGTAAGCCTTAGATTCACACGTGTGTGTCCTTGTAACAAATATCTTATAAACCCACAGGCTCCGTGCCGTTGTCGTCTCACCTTTTATTCGCAAAGTAACTGTAACGCCCGATATTACGCCTCCAACCGCCAAGCTTTTAAATCTCACTCTGTTAGGTTTTTGTAACCGTGATGAAAATAGCTAATGTCATAGTATATTACTGTGATATCGTACGAGAGATTGCTTCTATTTGTTTTCAGTAAAATAATATATCTAATTGTATATGTATTTTATCGGTTTATTCTTTAATATGGTGTAGGTTGGTAGTTAACCAAGTTAGATTTTTTAACAAGGATAATGGAAAACGTAAATAAACTAAAGTATTGGGGGAGCATTCTTTGTTTCATCAGTGTGTTGATTTAGATGAGATCATAGTTGCTGCCCCAAAACACCCATTCGCAATTTAGTTCGTATTACGAATAGAACAAATACTACTATATACTGTTTTGCCAAATAGCCTAAATGTATACTCATTTTCTTAGTACGTTGATGGGTGAAGTTTAGGACAATATTTAGTAAATTGAAAATCAGAATCAAAACACTTGGATACGTAACAGGACATTTTCGTGAACCTGCGTCGGGGAGATGGTACAGCTCGTATAAATGAGTTTCTCAGTCGCAGGCAGTTCACTGTTGTAGTCGTTCTAGACTGGTAGTAAGAATGAGTAGAAAAAGCCAAAGCCACAAATCCAGCAAAGATGTGTTTTGACTAAGATGTTGAATGGCTTCAAGAAAACAAATACTGTATACTAAAGAAGAGCATTTCAGTAAGATAATTGAAATATATCAGATGAGATTGTTATGTGTCTTTAGGTAGAAATTAGGCTATACACAATTTGTTCGAATCCACACATGCATCAGGGTTGAGTTTTCTTTGTCGTCACATTCTATTTTGACTATATCTAGTTGGTGCACTTTTGCTTAGCTAATTTGATTATTAGGCTACTGGTTCAGGCATTGGTGAAGGTGTTGAGCTATTGTAATCAGTACTGCCATTTACTTGTAAATGATACTTTTTTATTCTATAAGTTCAACAATTAAAATAAACAACAAAATTCTAAACAATAATATTAAAGATAAAAGGTTAAAATAGCCAATAAAAGTTACACTCGTTACTTGAATGGTCGTCCATGGTCATTCACTCAGTCTTTTACGCCTATGAGTTTTGACAGTCAAACGAGATTCATGGCACTTTATAAGTAGGGAGGCTCAGTAGGTGCAATAGAAGGAGTCTTGGCAGGGAAGGAGAAAGGACTCCATAGATGTAGGGGGAGAGAGGCTCTGCAGACGCAAGGAAAAAGGAGGCTGTCATTAGAGCTGTTCTATTTTATAGATGTCTCTGTTAGCCTGTGAGGTGTTTTGCATTCAGGTGCTGTTCTTTATGTTGCAGAGGGTTAGTATTTGAGTGAACTTGCCTGAAGTATGTCAAGAGAGTGTGCTGATTGGAAATAATGACTAACTCCAGTTATTTTTGTTGCGTTTGGTAGAAGTCTAATTTCTTTTGGTGGTTTTCTGGCACACCAATTGATGTTTCTTTTCTTGTGAATTACTTCCACTGGAGGTTTCTAATTCGCTTGGGAATCGGTATATGATGACTATTGTTTTAGATGTCTCCTGATGTACCAGGTGTTTGGTTCATTGTAATTTTTCGTACATTTGCTCTGGCTTAGGCATTGTATTCCATCTGGCATCTGCATTTGCTAATATTTATAAACAACAAAATCGTAACATCTTTCATTATTGCTTAGGCCCAAAACTCGATAATTTGTAGCTTTTCAGTCATAGATAACAGCAATCTAATATAAAAGTAGAAAGAGAATTATCAAATTGATATACATGTATGTGTACTAGAGGCTTATATAAATGTATGGCCATCAGCGAGAAACACAAGAAGCCTGTAACCTTTTCTCTTGATGGGGTGACACGTTGGAAAATGCCTCAAATGAAGTTTTCTAACTGTTGACATACTAACATAGTTCTAGAGTGTTCTAAACATAGATACATTTCTTATAAGCACCCACGACATTCTTGGTAATTTACCGTATGGCGAGGTAAACAATAAACAGCTATACTTGTTCCAGTTATTATAGTATTTGTAGCTATTTATTAAGTATAGTTTACATTGTTTATTTTATTTGTGTAAATTAACTGTTTTGGAAAGACTACATTTGTAACGATTGATGGCTTTAATAATTATTTGAACCAATGATTTGTTATTTGTAATGCGTTATGGTAAAGTATATTACACTTAGCCATGCAACAACAGTGAAGAATATGTAGTAACTGACGGCTATGTAAGTGAATGTAAACATACATTACTTCTAATTACCAACAAGTGTTTTTATTACAAAGTTCTCAATTGCTGCAGTCTTATAACTTGAGTCAAGTGAGAGTTGGTGTGTAACAGATTTTACTATAGCATGGTCATGTGAAAACAATTTCTATAGCTAAGTTTGGACATTGTTAATAACTTTCTAAAGAATCTGCAAGCTATAATAAGTGCTGATCAATGAAAACATGTTTAAAAAGAGAACATTTGAGCAACCCGCTAAAATAGTGACTGCTCGATATTGCACATATTTCAAGTAGCGCTTCCTATTGATGGTTTTGTTCAAAAGGCCTTTTTCTCACCAAATTTACTTGTCAACAAATTTTTACTATTTGCGCTCAAGTGTACTATTTTTTCTTTTCTAAATATATTTTCATGTTTCAAAAATGTATTTCACTGAGATACAGTTTCTACATACAATTTTTAGATATTTTTATGCTGTTTTGGATCAAGTTTTCATCAGCCTCATCACCTTAACTTTTATTGTTATTTTTTCTCTGAGGCACTTGATTAGAAGTCTGGTATCGGCAATCTAAAGGTTCAGGCATAGTGGTAATAGAAATATGTAACATGACAAACCCTAACATAAACCAGATACATGCAAGCTAATTAAGCTTATATATTTTTCCTGTATTTTTTCATTTGTTTTATTTTAGTTTTCATTAGCCTTTTCTTTTATAAAATTGAAATGTTTTGAGAAACCTCTTGGATTGTATTCTGAAAGCGACTTCTGACATAGAGTCAATTATTGGTTGAAGTTTTATATTGTATGTTGGAAACTTACTGTTGAAAAGTTCATAAGCAAAGGTTTGGTTGTAGCTCCAAATCATTTAGACACTGATGCATAATTTAACTAACCTAGTATAAACTCATTTTCTGTCAATTACTTTAGAATGTCTAAGTCCTTTAAAAGGACTCACACTGTTGCTTATTTTGCTGATATTTATTGCACCACAAAACATAGCTAAATATGTCTTTTTCATACTGGATGGAGTTTGTATGCTAGCTTAGTGTTTTTCAAATTCTGGTCTAAACAGGCATACAAATTAAAGTTTAGACTCATTGTGTTGTTGAAAGTTCTTAAAACCATTGCATTTCCCATTGCCAATTTTTCAGTCAATGTTAAACTGGAATAACAGGAAAATACTAGGTCTTTCAATGAAACGTCTTTGTAAAAGTAGATTTTTGGGAGTCATTGAGAAAATCAATTTCAAAACAGTAAAAAATTTTATGGAGTATAGGTCGTGTGAGGTTTCAAAAACGGCATTGGTAAAAAACATGTTCCAGCAAATGAAGATGATAGCCTGTTCACTCAAGAATCTCAAATTTTGCTTGAAAATGGGATAAGAGTCTCGCATGGTAATTGCCTGTCATCATGACATCTGAGTTTCAACAGTTGCTGCTTTTTTATTGGCACAAGATGTATGGCCGGTTGCCTTAAAGAATTTACTATATGCAATGTATGTCCCATAGACTGGTAAGAAATGCAAGCATATAGAGTTTATAAACATATCCTCTTCACACACATGCAATGGGTACCACTCTAAGTCATGATCATCTTGCTTGTTGGGTTCATAACTGCTGTTAGTAAAGCATTCTCTTACTTCCTAGACACAGTATGGCACCATTGCTAAAAGAAGTATCCTGAATGTCATTGTGTCAAAAATTTGTGATTAATATTACTAGGCAAGATGTGTTTAGTTTGAATAGGGATGAAAGGCCTTTAGACGATCCGGAACTTGCAGACAGAGAAAAGGATGTGTTTTGGGAATTTGTAGGCAAGTCAGTACTGAATCGATGATTGACAGTACATATTGTAAATTGATGGATAAAAAGTACCAAATGTAGTGTATGTCCTTCACCTGAATTTACCAGAAGAGTCAGGCAAGCTTTAACATAGTTTAGATGGTTTATCTATGGGAATATACATCTGACAACAACTTGACAAAATTCTATTTTTTTTTGTGATTTTAGATTGCTTTACATCATTTTTTGTTTGTCCAGAGTGAGAATTTGACAGAAAATAGTCGGTCTGATTAACCTTTCCTATGTACAATAATTAGTTATATATGTACTGCTTTTATTTGTATAATCCTAGCAGTTTTATGTTAGTTCGCTAAAGTTTTATAAACTGTTCTAGTTCAGTTTGTAAAATAAAAGTTAATTATTTATTGCACCTGATAGAAAACAAATTTGTTTGCTATCAAAAATTCTAGTGTAAGCATAGTGGTCATATTTTAGCTACAAAGGGGTTTTTTCGAAACTAAACAAGGTACACTCTATGGTAAACAAGGTACGCTCTATGGTAAACAAGGTACGCTCTATGGTAAACAAGGTACGCTCTATGGTAAACAAGGCACGCTCTATGGTAAAACTCTACTGAATATAGGAAATGTTTCAGCAAAATAGTTTGCGACTTCCCCTTAGTAAAACTGGCTGATCTAATGCACAGCATTAGATTTATTTGGATTGCATTTAGTGGCAAAGGCTTTGCTAGTCGCTCACTGTGAAGTCTTCATTGTACAAACAATTCTTACATTCCATTTTTAGGTTGTTATGGCATCGGCCAAACAAGAGGTCAAAACTGTGTCCGAGAACTATTTTGCCGAGTTATCTGCTTCGCCACTTCGCTTTGATCCAGCTGCCCCCAATGTTAATGTGTTTTTCGATGATGCAAATCAGCATGTGTTTGTGGTTCGCGCTAATGGAGCCGGGGGCATCATCATGTTTGAAGGTGCGACTGGCAAATCAAATACTTTTCGGACTGATGACAAAGGTGACATCGCGGCAGTAAGGTTCTCACCCAGTATGCAGACTTTAGCCCTTCAAAGAGCTCCTAATGCGTTGGACTTTATTAACTTCATAAAAGATTCACAAAAAGAAAGTCTACCTTATTGTCAAACATGTAAAGGCAAAACCACCCGCATTACCGATTTTTTTTGGGTGTCAGATAGTGAAATAATTTTTATAACAGACACCGGAATTGAACTTTATGAGCTAGACAGTGAAAAGAAATCGCTGAAGTGCACAAGGACCCTTAGCATGGGCTTGGTCAACTGGTCCCTCTGGCACAAAAGTAGTCGACATCTCCTTATTTCTTCAGGCATATATGGAAATATTCTACATATATTTCAATATGAAAATGGCAACTTGTCTAAGTATGCAAAGCTAGAGGTAGATTTGGCCTTCTACCCTGCCGAACCCACACTGACGCTGCTAAGAAGAGATGTCATCCTTAGTAAGGTCTACGGACAGCTCTACGTCGTCGTTTTAAAAAAGGACGCTCGAGCGTCTCAGTTTTCACAGATAATTCTTTACAAACTGACAAAGGAGCGTGTGGCGATAAAAAGCAACGTGCTCAGTTTCACCTCCAGCGGTCGGTTCGAAGTCAACATAGTAGACAGTATGATACTAGTGCACCAGCTGCAGACGAAGACTACATTCCTCTACGACCTCAAGTTTGGCTATGTCAAAGATCAGCAGGTAATAGAACTTGTAGGTGTACATTTTTGTTTAACCGCATATGTTGATGTCTAAAAGTTTAATATCGATCGGGCATGCTTTCCGCAATGTTTTTCGAATAATGTATAGTCTTTACTTTAGGGAAAATAATACTTGCCAAAATCTAATCATATTATAGTTGCCAGCAATCTGAAAAATTATGAAAATAGTTCAAATTTATGTATGTTTGACAGATGAGTGAGCCATTGTTTTTCAATTTTTAGACAAGTTTTTACGGCAAATATTTTTTTCAATTTCCAATATGTGGTTGTTTTCCAAAAGTTTTCTTGTATAAAACTATTGAAAGGAAAGATTCATTAAGCTAACCTAGTTGCATAGTTTGTTGACGTGGGTTTGTAGGGCCGTAATGAAGTTGAGATATTTATGTTGTTAGCTTTCGGCTTTAAAAGCCGCAATAGTTGAATACTTCTAATCATAGTTGATATTTAGCCAACAATTTTATTAAAAGATTTTCATAACAATGTGAGAAAATTATAACATTATTACTGTTATTATAACCTAACAGATTTTAATGTAGTGTTTGGTTTGTTATTGGCAATATAAAGGTCAAACACTAAGCCTAACTTTTATTATGGCAAGGCACAATTACATTAGCTACACTCTTCACCATTATCTCAGTTTTGACTGCTTGAAATTCATTATCAAGCTCTTCATTCATACAATTTGCTGAATATAATTTGAAACAGCAACATATTTATCAATTATTTTAATATTGTAAACAAATTGAAGTTATGGTCAATATTTAACCCTTGTTTGAAATAAAAACAAGGTCAATTCAAATTTTAAAATTTAGCGCAATGCATATATACTGAAATGTTATTTGTGAATATTCTTGAGGAGCATGTAAAAGTACTAGCTAAAAATTCCAGTAAGGCACATTTACCGGAACTTTATCACAATTTTTTTTCCAGAATAAAATATGTAATAATTAATTTATCATTGTTAATTAAATAATTAACCCGAATAGAAAGTTAACTGTTAAAAGTTATGCCTTCAACAAGTATTCATGGTTATGTTGAATTTTGCTCCCTTTTGTTAACTGTACGGTTTCATTCAACAGGTTTGTCTGCACCAGCAGCCCCTGATAGCACCTCTGCCCATGAAACAGGTGACTGACAATGCCCCGTTTTTCAGTTTTCCTCTCATACAGCCTGGAAGTTCGAGCAAATCTTACAACATGTACTCAAATTGGGTCGTCTTCCAGCCGGATGTCATCATAGACTCCGGACATGGATGCATGTGGAAAACTGAACTGTATTTGCCATCCTTTGTGGACATGATATCTGATAGGTAATATTTATGTAGGTCAAACAGTAAGCGTTCTATCTGATATATGGTGTTCACATACATGTTAGTAGAGCGTGCATCATTTATTTCATTGGTGGGTGTTATATAGGTTACTTGTAATCATATATGATAGGTAATGTTTCTGTAGATCATGCAGTATGTATTATATCTGATAAATAGTAATCACATACGTGTAAGTAGGGTATGCATAGTTTATATGTGACTAGTTGAATTCCCAGTGTTGCATGGGTAATAAAAAACAGTTTATAAACATTACATTACCTTCATTACTTTACCTACTACATTACCGTTACACTAACTTATCTGCAACTGTTTATCAGCTGTTTTTATAACCTGTGCAACGCCGGGCATTCATCTAGTGAGGCTGCGAGGCCAGCTAGTAATCGTTACGTGTGATGTAACATCGTTTTATGTATTTTAACCGATGTAGTGAATATCGTTACTGTTATTGATCGCAATGCTGGGTTGAAGGCGTAGTCTAATGGGTAAACTTGGAGGTTTTGAGATCAAATCCTTTGGAAAGCAGATTTTTTGTTTCTAAAACTTTATTGCTAAAACCGGACATACAGTCACATTTATATATGTAGACAAGATTATATACAATAGTCATGTTATGTGTGACTATCTACCGTGCTAGTTAATGACCCCAAGAGCTTCAAGCGTGGTGATTTTAACATTCATTGTAATGAATGTGTTAACAGCTTGGCTATCATAGTGTAGTGGATTAGATCGCTGGTTTTCTGACCCGAAGGCTCCGAGATTAAATCATCTGTGATGTGGGTCTTTGATTCCTAGATTTTAATTGCTATAACCGGATTGATGACAAACTCTGAGATTTATATACATGTATATAGACTACTGAATGCCCAGCATTGTTCGGGTAATAACAAGGTTTTTGCACAGAAATTTTTTATATTTAATGTATAACAACAGTTACCATTCTAACTTTTAAACTTCATATCATAAGAAAAATGTTTCGTGCTGTTGAAATAAATTAAGGATAGACATAATGTGCAATAATTAACAATTAATGACTAAATGAAGGCTGTTTTGCTACGATTACAATAAAAAATTATATGGTGTACAATTATATGATTTCAATTCGTTTTAGTGTTGGCATCGTAAGCCAAAAATTTCGAATATGGTGGTGTGGAAACCCTTAGTAATTATCTAATGCAAACACCTCCTGGTAAAATTAATCAAAATTTTCTATAGCCTACATGCTGTACATATTAAAAATTAGTTACAAAACAATATGTTAACCTTAGAAACTATAGTTACCTACAGTTCATATTTAGTATATTCATATATAAGTTACCTACAATAACTTTAGTGTATTTAGTGGTTAAGATCTGCAAGAAGATGTAACAGTACCATGTACTACGTGCAGTATGTACTGTTGGGAGTTCTTACCTTGAGACAGACGTATAACATAAACGCTGAATCTAACTTAAATGAATTTAGCCTACCAAACACATACTTAAAGCTAAACACATACTTGAATTTAACTTAAACAAATTTATCTTACTAAACACATACTTAAAGCTAAGATTTAGTATGTATTTTAATAAACTTCAACTTTGTCACTGGCTAAAATTATATCACTCATCTGTTTTTGGTTCGGTTTTCACTAAAATTACAACGAATAATGCTGAACTGAGAACAAAAATAAAGTGAAAATTTTATCTCTTTCAGGCGTTGTGGGAGTGAATAGAATATCAACATTTTCATTATTGCTTCGTAATCAGTACACCAACTGGCAAATTTTAATTTCGTGAGAACGGTTTTTGATATTGTATGGCAGAAAAAATTCTTGTCGTATGGCGAGGACGAAAAACCTTGAGGTCCATATAGGGAGGCAAAGAAATGTTATCATAGGTGCATCCTAACATGTGGGCGCACTGTATTAATTAATGTTAAAAAGTGCACATTTAGCATGTGCAATCGTGAAAAGGATATACAGTATATGATAAGAACATTGGGTGTGAGGAGAACTGCATAGTCTTGTGGTTACACGTGTTTGTTAGTGGACTTATGATTTGAATGTCATGAGTTCAAACCCAGTATGAAAGAAACTTTTCGTTGCTAAAACTTTATCGCTATAGCTGGACAGACGAACGACCGGCGACAGACAAACACTGATATTTATATAATTACAGTCAAACATGGATAACTCGAACTTCACGGGACCGAGCGAAAGTGTTCGAGTTATCAGAGCGTTCAAGTTATCAGAGCACTGTCACAAGTCCATTTATTTATTAGTAGATACATGTACATATACAAACTATAATATAAATCAAAAGCATAATTGGCTTGTTTCAAATTAAATGCTTCTAATGTAAATTTTAAAACTTTTTTATCAAAAAGTATAGAGATTTTATTATCACTTGAGATTGGTTTGTTGTTTGAGGTGATGTTAATGCCAGGACGTTTTTAGATTAAAATTGGCAAAACTTGGTTGTTGTTGAAATGCTCAGAAGAAAATACATCTTTTTCTTTTGAGCGTTTTAACCAAGATCAATTTTACCGATTTTTCTTGAAGTTTATGCGAAGGTTACCTTGCTTTTCTTGCTTCCGAAGGGCCATCGCTAGGCAGATGTTTAATAAAAATCAAATTTCACCAAACCTTTAGAAAATTCGTTGACAAAAATGTTTTGCAGATGGTGGTAATAACGACGCCTATGAATTACGAAAAGTTGAGGTTTACCTCTATGGCTTGGAATAAAGTGATTTTCTAAAGCGATAACAACCGTCTCGGTAGCCGTTGGGCAAAAAATGTTCGAGTTAACAGAGTTGAGGTCGAGTTATCTAAAGCAATTTATCATTACGTGGGAAAGGACCAAAGAAATCGTTCGAGTTAACCATGTGTTCGAGCTATCCGAGGGCGAGTTATCCATGTTTGACTGTATATAGACTGATGGGTGTTACATAGGTTACCTGTGATCATATCTGATAAGTAGTATTTATGTAGGACAAGTAACAAGTATTATTTATTTCCTTTATTTAATTGGTGTTTATAGAAATCTGATGCTAGAATTTGTAGTGGAAATCTAACATAATTTTTGGGTTAATGTTCATGATACTTGTGTACTGTTATTGGCTTGTGCTTATATGAGTCATTGGCGTAACTAATGCTAGTGTATTCTAGGTGCTTGCTGATCGAGGTTCTGCTGCACCGTAACGGTGCCAAGTCTCTCATTCTTGATGTTGTGAGAGACATGATACGACCGGGTATAGGCTATCCTCTCGCCACCATCGGGGAAGTTTTCAACAAGCTCAACCAGGTTAGTTCTTGTCATTAAACTGTAAGCATTAGGTTGGCAATCTTCACCACTAGATCTCATAGCTTGGAAATTTTGGTTACTGTCAAAATTATTTGCTGTCAGCAAATTAAATGTGATGATTCATAACTGTGGAGGGTGCTGATTGATTGTTGTGTTTTTTCTTCATTGTAATGACAGTAGATTTTTAACATTGTATCATTGATGGTTTGACTACACACCAATAAAATGCATTGCCAATACGTAGTGTAGATACTTGCTATATATGTATACAAGCTGAATTGCCAGCGTTGCACTAGTAATAAAATAAAATAATTACCAAGTGAATTTGAGTAACTTAAGCTAGTAACTTAACTTTAACAGTCTAAATCGTTGCTATAAGAAGAGCCGCGCCTGTCTGAAGCCAGCTTGTGCTTATAAGTATGCTTATAATCGTATGTTGTGCATCATAATCTCTCATGCAATCATGTTTTCAAGCGTGCTAGCAGTAACCAATAGTATTTTGCAAGCACCACATAAGTATGTGCACAATTATTTGATAATATGGCCAGTTGGACGTGTACTGTAATGAATAGCATGCCTGTATGCAAAACTGGAGGTTCCAAGTTCAATTCCAGTGTGAAGTGAATTTTTTATTCCTAAAACATTATCCCTATAACTGGACACACAGACGACAAACAAACAAACTTAGATTTATATATATACTAGCAGAATGTCGGGCGTTGCACGGGTATTAAAAATCAGCTTATAAACAGTGACAGGTAATGTAGCTGCTTGCCATTAGCCTGGCACATTCTAATTTGAGTCGGCTAGTTAGTAAACTTATTAGTAAAATTTTTAATAAGAGCCATGAGAGCAAGCTTTAATGACTTGCGTTAAGCAATACATTAAAGCTCGCTTAACGCAATGCTGGTAGCCAGTGCTACCGTTGGCGATATATTTTGCTGTGTGTGAAAATACGCATGCGTATTTTCACTCACAGTGACATATATCGCTCACTGAATCCATCAATCTCGAGTAGCTTAATTAGTAAAATATTATCCTGGCAAACTGGAGGTTCCGAAATCAAATCCAACTTGAAACCGATATTTCATTTCTATATTTCAATAGCTATAGCTAGATGCACAGCGATGCTCATCCTGGAATGGATCAAAACTGTATACTGAAGGTACACTGTAATTAGACTGCTTTTCATATGATTTGCAGTGGCAGCTACAATGCTGTTTCAAGCTTGGCACTCTTCATGCTGCGATGAAACAGCGTTATAGATGACACTATAGCGCTGTTTCATCGCAGCCTGAAGAGTGCTTAAGGCTTAATGTAAGTTAAAATATACATTAACTGACATCGAGGCGAACTCAAGTTATTTAATTACTGTATATGTTTAATTTTAATTTGGTTTTTTGTTTGTGCTCACAAAACTGCTTCGGAAAATTTCATACATATATGTTGGAATTTACTTTGTACATGTTGCAAATTACTTTGTTCATGTCAAGGCAAGCATTTGTTCAAATTTCACATCACATGTCCAAAACACTTACTTATCTAAGTCAAGGCATGACTGCATTTTTTGATATACTTTCAAATGAGATAAACGTGCTATCAGCCTTTTGCTGTTAAAATTCGACATGCTACTTCCTGTTGCCATCTACCTACATAAATAGTTACAACTACCTCCAAATATTAAAACTTTGTGTTCCATATTTTGGTGCGCTACAGTGTTTCCATGGGGATGGTACGTCTAAGATTTGGTTTGTTGACGATCTATCATCGACATTACTCAGCATGTCAAAAATGGTTTACCAATGCCCTATTATAGTTATTGTACCAAGATGAGTCAAAGAAATTGATTGGTCAATGTATTGTCACAGCACTCGGTGAACAGAATCATGTCTCCTTATATTTTCTGCCAACTCTCGTTGGTCGAAAAAAACAATATTGTCCAGAAATTATAGAAATGCATTACAGTGATCCCTCCTTACTTAATAGTTGCAGCTCTATCATGTATGACATGAAGGAAGGGGAGATAATCCACATCAATTTGACAATTGTTTAAACTAAAAAAATGCAAGCTGTTAGACTAAGAGCTCTTTGAATAACATTTAGATTCACGAAATAAACATTACTGGACTAGCTTGTCATTTATCAAAGGCTACAAGAGTAAATGTTATTCGCAAGAACTGTTTCACTGCAAGATCTCTTTGCGCGAGTTCCTGATGGTTGAAAAGCTGAACAGGAAAACCAGTATAGACCATTTGTGGTGTTAGTCTACTCACCATTATGGCTTGCGAGTGACCATCATGGTGCTCGAGTCACCACCTTTGTGGTCAAGTCAATATTGGGGTGGTCAAACTCACCATTGTGGTGGTCGAGTCTGTTATCGAGGTCGTTGGCGCACTATTATGCAAAGCTATGGTATACCATTGTCATATGAGAACTGATTAAATGCTGTGCTCTACCATTCCTACCATGTCTCTGTGTTCCCAGAGACACTTCCAGCAGCTGCAGTTAAGTTTAAAAACGATCTATTTATGAAAAGCGAAGGCGTTGTCAACAAAAAATTTGAATTCAGAATAATACTATATTTACCTTTTATAAATACTTTTGTCTCCACAGGTCTATGCATACAATGAGGATAGGAAAGGAGAAATCGAGCAGTTATCGATGGTCGACCCTGCATTGGCAGAAGACGCTGTCAACGTCATACAACAGGATGATGTTTACACTCATATCTTCTGTCCGATATTCAACGATGACAGTTTGAAATATCCGACTGCTAACTTCCCTATATCTGTCTTGATTGAGTATATAAATTCGCTGCAGTCATTCTCTCAGCAGATTCACTTCTACCTCTATGAACTGCTCGTAAACCATCTAGTCAAATGCTCCGAGCTATTTCGCCTTCACCAGTTCTTGCAGTACCACGTGCTTACGGACTCCAAGCATCTCGCGTGTCTTCTGCTCTCTCTTCAGAACATCTATCCAGCCGCGTACCAGATTGCCCTTGACATGCTCAAACGACTCGGAACTGCTCATGATGAGATTGTGGAGGTCTTCCTATCCAAGTATCAGGTATGATGTGGTTATAGGCCTAATCAATGCAACTGACCTTCTCCTCAGTTAATTTGGCAATAACTTCAGTGTTGAGCTCATGAATCCCTCTGTTTCTGGGCTTCGAAGAAACCATTATTCTTTATTCAATTATTCTCTTTTCAGATATTTTTTTATTTAATTATTCTTGTGGAGAAATAATAGAAGTCAGTCTCCCTGCAATCAGAAGAGGCAGTCACATTTCATGAATTCTAGTCATTATATTGCAACCAGTAATCCTACCCCTTATTTTAACGCTGTCAAAGATGAACTTGTACCAAATTTGAGTAGATTTTATCAGTAAGTATTGAGATTTTTTTATCATTCTATAGAAAAATCTTTGATAGAAATTTTTCATGTTTGAGGTGATCTGACTGCCAGGATGTTTTAAGATTAAATCGACAAAAATTCATTGCAATTAAAATGTGCAGAAGAAAAATACGTACTAAAATGTACGGGTACAAGTTGCAGAGTTGCACCTCTATTTTGTCAGTCCCTTTGTCGAAGTGCCATTATTTGCATAATAATAATCGTACTTCCGCTTGAATCTAAGTGATCCGAGAAAGGATCTCATTCAAACTATTATATTTCTGGACTGGGCAGGTTTACAAAGGCAAAAATTACACTAAATTGAAGCTTGATGTCTCAGCTTTACATTGATATTATTTTCAATTGCATCACTTCAATCGTGTAAGTTCACCTTTAAAGCTTGCCTTAGCTTCTCTCTTACGGCATCACTAATTGGTCTACCCTAGGACACTTATATTTCGCTAGTATTTAGTTTCGTGAGTAGCATACAGAGTAAAATTTCGCAGCAACTTAATTTCGCAGCTCTGATGACTGCGAAAATATAGTGATGTGAAAATAAATGCAGTGAAACAAACACAATGAGCTTCCTCAGGTTCAGTTCACCGATAAAAAAAATTTCAATTTGCGACTAGTTTGTAATTGTGAACCGCAGGTAGAATGGTGTGGGCAAGGTTGATCATGTAATTTGATCGCTTGCTGCCATTTGTTTCTTGGACTATCAACAGGCCCGTATTCCCTGCGGCGGCTGGCCCGCTGAGCCGCCCCAACATTTTGGGAATTTTTCACTGCTAAGTACAGTCCAACTCGGATAACTCGCCCTCAGATAAAATGTAACATTTCATCTCAAACACAAGTTTAAGTCGAACGGATTTGTTTGGTCAGTTCCAACGCAATGATAAATTGCTTCAGATAACTCGACCTCAACATTATTTACTCGAAAAGTTATTTGCCCAACGGCCATGAAAACGGTTTTCGTCGCTGTAGAATATCACTTCATTCCAAGCCATAGAGAACAACATCAATTTTTAGTAGTTCTTAGGCGTCATTATTATCGTCATCAGCGGCAAAATATTCTTGTTAACGACTTATAAAGGTTTGCAAAAGATCAAGTTTTACCAAACACCCGCTTGGCCATGTCCTATTGAAAGCGTAAAAACCTCCGAATGAACTTAAAATAAAATCTGCAAAATTGATCTTTGTTAAAACGCTCAAAAGAAAAAGATGTCTTTTTTCTGAGTGTTTTAACTGCGGTCAAGTTTTGCCGATTTTAATTTGAAAACGTCTCGTCAGTCACGTCACCTAAAACAAAACAAATCTCAAAAATAGAAAAATGTTGATATTTTCCGATAAAATTGTTTTAAACTTGACACGAGAGGCCTGACTGAGGCCCTACATGAGAGAAACCTGTTGGGGGCTTACACCGCCCCCTCCACACCCTAGGTGTTCATAACTAGTCGCCTAACATTAGTTGCCCCACCCTGCAACCAGTGAATACAGGCCTGAGTCTATCAATGAACAAAGCTATATAATCTCGCGTTTTCGCTCGTTCGTTATGATAATTTAGTTTCGCACATGAAATTTTCGCGAGAGGATGACTCCGCGAAAACGTGAAAGTTACATGAGGCGAATACATAAGTGTCCTAGGGTATGAATATTTCAGTTGATTGATATGTGAATGAAAGCTAGGCTAGCACAGTCTACACACGGCTGTCTTTTAATGAAAACCGTGGCGTTAGGGCCGAGGAATAGAATTTTTAATATTTGTTATTGATCCTTCTAGGTGGTATCTAAATAAAAAACACTCGAGGTGAACAAGATCAACTATTTTTAAATTGTATTATGATCAAGCAATTGGATGTTTACAGCAGTGCTTCCTTGCTTTTTAATAAACTCTGTTGCTGATGCTAGGGATTAATGCTAACTTGGCAGTATTAGCTGGAGATTTTCTTGTTTTTTTTAAATTGATCAACAGGAAATGACAGCTTTATGCTAATTATATGTTGCTGTATAATCTAGGAATCATCTAGCATATACTGTAAATAGTGAGATCATTATTTATTCGCTGTAAACCTCACTTCCATCAAGATTATTTCATCATTAGTGCTCAGTACAGCGCTGATCAGATTTATCAACATCTCATCAACATTTCATTATTTACACTTTCTCCATTTTTACTAGTAGCTAAAAATGCCATAATCCTGTTATCGTTATAGACGCTAACACTACACTAATACTGGGCCAACTATTTATACTGGTGTTGACTAATTTTTTCTTAAATTTACGAAACTGAATTTTTTTCAACAAATGTGCTCTTGATTAATAATAATAGGATTCCAGCTTGATGCACTAAATATCATAAACTGCAAGTTTTTAGCACTTAAATATAAAAAATCTGATCTAATTACTTTTATTCCTACTTAGATTATATTTTTCTTTTGTACTCGAAAAAAGAGGCCTATAATTTATTCGTTATTTTCTGTAGTGAAAATATATTCAACTATGAATCAATCAGGCTAGCTTTGAGTGAAGTTCACATAATAAATGTTTGTATCAGCCGATGTATTTCTACCGATGAGGGTTAAATTTTTAAATGTTGAAAACTGTTTAATGATAAGGTTTAATATTTTGAATACTTGTTAGTTTTTGCTCAGGTAATCTGTGTGAGAAATGCTTGTAAGACCGCGATTTTATGTTCCAACTTGAGGCAGGACTGTGACAGTACCGTAGCTGTAGAGATGAGTTTGTGTTGTAGTTGAAGTTCAGAAATCACTCAAGTTTGGATTAGTTGCAAGAAGAACTGCAGGTATCATGAGATATGTTGTTAATTGCAGGTTTTGACAGCGATACGATATCTTCGATCTGTTGGACTCGCACACACGATACTCCCGAGGAAGTTTCTAGGTGTTGCAAAGGAGTCAGGCGACCCTGACCTTTTCTTCATCGTATATAAGTTCTTCGAAGATATCAACATAAAGAAATACAAAGTTGCTTCCTTCGCGCCAGGCGATCATTGTAGCGAGTATGAACACCACTTTAGTGTGTTGTTCAGTGTATAAACAGGTTTGATTCGACCAAGCTGTTATAATTCTTATTATGTTAACATTGAAAAACCTAGTATTCTTGTTCGCCCGTGAGCTTGAAATAGATCCACAACAGGTAATCCTGCGAGTCCTGTTGGAGTACTATTTATTTCAGTGTTTTATCTTTCTATATGTGATAATTTAAACTAGTTCATTTCTTATTTTTGAGATTTGTTATTCAATGACGTTTCATTATCTATTTCAGATTTACTCTACCTTTTTTACTGATGCCACAACTCCAAATGATTGCTAGCTGTAGCATCACCTATATTCTTCACATTGCATGTACATCTAATGGTAGCTATAGTTTGCTGAATATTTTTAATAAAGCAAATAAGAATTAGAATTTATCTCCTAGTACCTAATTAACAACATGAACAAAAGTAGAAGAAAAATTGCATTAAATTTGTCACTCCATTTTAGTTATTGCATTTCTTTTAAGTAGAATATAATAACTTTGGAGTTTTGTGCGAGCCAAACAAGGAATAAATTCACTTTATCAAAAGCTAGCAGGAAGTTCAGAGTGTCCCAGGATTTCTTTCATGTTCGATCAGATAGCCTGCAGGCTGGTGTTTGAGAGGCTGGTTCACAGGAACTAGATGGAGTTTTAAAACTGAATATTTTTAGGAACCTGAAGGAAGGCCTTGAACCTATGACTGTGACATCTAGACGAAATCGGCTAAAAGCAGTGGAAATGCAGTGTCTAAGCAGACTAACAGACAGACACAAATGACAAATTGAGATTGCTAGAGAAATGCGTGTGCTTCATTTAGCAGACTGTAGTAGGTTGCTCATTGGCTAGTAAGTCTACTGTACTTGACAGAGTAGCTTGCACAAGCTGAGATTTGACTGCACTTGACAGAATACCGTAAAACCTCTAAATGAATGTCACCTCTATTTGACCGTTAATTTTAGAGAAGGGTTAAAAATAGTGCCAATCTCTAATTGAACTCCACCTCCATTTGACCGCCACTTTAACATTTTATGATCTTTACGAATCCATAATATCAATTGATCAGTAGAAAAGTGTCCACAAAATTGTATTAATACTGAATCGTTTACATCAAAAACAATTTTCTTGTCCAATTCCAAAGCTTTTCATTTTTTTCATTAAAACTTAGAAAGCAACACCATAAAAATAATTAATAACTGTCTCAGGCTAATAGTAGTTCTTTGCTTAACACGGTCTTGATACTTCGAAGTACATGTACATAAAAAACAGTTTACATTTACATGTATGATGGTAGGTGAACGATAAGTTTTAGGCCAAAGGTTACGTTTAGCAAGCAAAACTTTACGCATTGCATTTGTGCTAAATGCAACGCGTAAAGGTATTGTTCGGCCAAAAAATTGTTTTGAAGCTAATATCGACTAGTTCAGCTGAACAGGATAAGAGTTAAGGTCAGAAGATATTGTGAAAGGTATTGGACAACCAAAAGAAGCTCGTTCCATCGAAAGCAACAATCAGAACTCAGCTATCCTAGCAAACGATGCAAATATTTTTGTTTTAAAAATGTTAATTTTTGTCTCTGCATGTAATGTAAGTATGGTTTGTTTATGTCACATGTTCATGAATATATATTTGTATCGTTTGATAGATTATCATTGTATAACCTATAAATATGCAGATTCATAGCATACTATTTAATAGCATCCTTGCGGTTATCTTAACATGGCTTACAATGGATCGGCGACGTTCTTAACTCCTCTTCTATTGCACATAAAAGCTAGTTTTGTCGCAAACCATAGCAAACATATCAATGAGTTCAACGAGCTTTTATTCAACACTGTTAAATATAGATATAAAATAAAAATATGACTTCAAATTTAAAATGAAATAAAAACTTTAAAGCTGTAACAAATTGCAAAGCAAGGCACAGGCTATAATATCATCGCAGATTAATTGTAAGCAATAGATAACTGGTAGAGATATTTCTAAATGCTATATGCTTCCCAATGCATATTTTATTTAGAGATCTTTGACGACAAGTTAGAGGTAAGTTAGCAGATTTATTGCATCCAAAAGGTTTTTTTATAGGTCAACCGGTAAGAGAGGGCAGAATATTGGCAACATTCGCTTCGCTCGTAAAAGGGGTAAATTTATCTTCCCAAAATTCTGACGAGCCATTTTAAAAATACAACACCAGCCTCTATTTGAATGCCACTTCCAATTGACTGTCACTAAAGAGAAAGGATTAAAAACTAGAGCGCCATGGCGTTCAATTAGAGGTTTTACGATAGCTTTCACAAGCAGAGGTTTGACCTGACCTGACAGAGCAACTTTCACAAGCTGAGGTTTTACTGTACTTGACAGAATAGCTTACACAAGTAGAGGTTTGACTGTACTTGACAGGGTAGCTTTCACAAGTAGAGGTTTGACTGTACTTGACAGAGCAACTTTCACAAGGAGAGGTTTGACTGTACTTGACAAGATAGCTCTCACAAGTGGAGGTTTGACTGTACTTGACAGGGTAGCTTTCACAAGTAGAGGTTTGACTGTACTTGACAGAGCAACTTTCACAAGCTGAGGTTTGACTGTACTTGACAGAGCAACTTTCACAAGGAGAGGTTTGACTGTACTTGACAGAGCCACTTTCAAAAGGAGAGGTTTGACTGTACTTGACAGGGTAGCTTTCACAAGTAGAGGTTTGACTGTACTTGACAGAGCAACTTTCACAGGGAGAGGTTTGACTGTATTTGACTGAGCAACTTTCACAAGGAGAGGTTTGACTGTACTCAACAGAGCAACTTTCACAAGCTGTGGTTTGACTGTACCTGAGAGAGTACGTAGCTTTCACAGGTAGAGCTTTAACTATACTTAGCGGATTAACTATTCATAATCTTGGTCCTCTAACCTGGTGCAACCAATTGAGCAACAGATTTGTGACGAAATTTATCAGTATGTATGTTGCCTACAGATCTATAAGACAAGTTTTGATGTTTTCTCTTTATGAAGCCTGGGCTAAGGTGATTTTACATGCGCATGTGTTGTTTGTGATGGATGCGCCTATAGAGTCAACTTTCATTCATATTTCTGATGTAAAAGCCGTTAGGTTGCGAAGTGCTCTCAAAATTACGAAAAAAATAATGATTTGTTTTTTATTTGAATTTGGCATAGTAAAGGCAAGTAAATTTGGTTTTTCAACTGGATATCCCAGACAGCCTCAGGCAGCAATAGCCTACAATCAAAACGGTAAGATGCTAGCAGGGTTCCTAACATAGAAAATGAATAATTATATCATATGCACAAGATTGCAAACACATGCTTATAAATAGTTATAAATAGCTTGCCTTGCTGTAGCCTCACCGTCCATTATTCTACACTTGCTGACATTTGGCTAACAGCCTTAAGCAGCTTGTTTAAATACTTAGCTCATTCTACAAACGTCATGAACGACGCAGGGTTATCAAGAGCTCTCAACTTTAGGAGGTTCTGTTATAGAACTTAGGCATCAATCAGGATATACACGCATACATAGATATTCGGGAAATTTACACCTTTGTAGTCATGATAGACCTAGATGAGAGACGTAGCCGCGGCTTTTTAAGTTTTTAGTCGCCAGCCTCCAAATAATGCGCCAAAGGATACTAATTGATGCCATTGCAAAGTTCATTTTATGTTGCTGGCTGAACACTGCTGCCAGCTGCCCTGTAAAGCTTTTCCATTTAATCTTAAGGCTTCTTTCGAAACCAGCAAAGAATACATCCACCCCTTTCCCAGTTTCTAGCCTCTTAGTCCAGCCATGTAAACATTATAGATATAATTAAATACGCTGACACCCATGCCGCTCGGCGCTACACTTCATTTCGTGCAAACCTTAAGTCCAAGATGGAGTTCTACACCGCTCCATCAAGTACCAGATCAAGCCTGAGTGAAGTTAAGTCTGGTAAAGTCTTTCGAAGTGGAAGCAGGCAGCGGCAGCATGAACGGCATCCATCTGTGACCTTCCAAACGGTTTGTCTTTTATTATAAGATCAACAACCTAATTTAGAAAAAATATCAGAGGACATAAACAGAATTTTCTTTCTTGGTGATATAGAAGAGAACTAACATTCTTGCTAAAAAAACAAAATATTTTGAAAGTCTTTGGTTGGTGGCGTGGTAGCTGCTCCAGACTCGCAGCTCTATGGTTCAGCTGGATTATAGTTGACATCAGCCAAAAAATTTCATACGTAAATTACCCCAAAAATCTATCATTTGTTGAAAGATTTTAGCCTGTGTTTTACACTCTCAGTTGGTATTCACCTGCAGTTTATCGAAATAATTTGTTTATTTTTATTTAAAATAGATAGCACAATCTTGAAGGTTCGCTCACCACCAGATGCTGAAGTTAAAAACTAAGTCTTTTGGCTACTTAGAATTATACTTCAGTTCTGCAAACAAGAACTTGCTTTACACTCGTCACACTTCATGCATATTAATGAATACTGAAAACTGCCCGAGGAAACCCTTAAATGTCGGTTTTTGGAAAGCTTAGAAAGCCATGAAGACTGGGTTAGTGCCTGGTACCATCTGGGTGCCACATTCCACTATTCTGTCTCTGAGTTACTTTAAAGTTGAGGCAATTTTTCAGTGAGTTGTATATGTAAGAGACTGAAGTTACACAAGCATACACTGTGTTCCTTGCTTTGAATGGTTTCGAAGTTGCCCGCTGCCAACGAATTCACGCCCACTGCTTCAACTATTCGGAGTTACACTATAGATTGTTTTAGGATTCGCGGTGTATCCTCAAAACTTGCTGAAGTAGACTCACCTTCTCACAGCGAGTGCCTTCGCACAAAAGTAGTGTAGCGACATGTCAGCGAATGTATTCGAATTTTACCATTGCTATGATTCAGAGTGGAAGCAACTCTGAACTCATTCGAAGCATGGAAATACAATAATACACTCTAGGTCAGTATTAAAGGGGTCTTAGTTAATTAGTTAAGGATCTTTACCCTGCTTTCAGCTATACAAAGGTGGTATACATATAGGATACACATATGGTGTATACAAAAGAGATATGCATATTGGGTACACATATGGTGTATACAAAAGAGATATGCACATAGGATACACATAGTGTATGCAAAGGTGGTATGCATATAGGATACACATATGGTGTATACAAAAGAGATATGCATACAGGATACACATATGGTGTATGCAAAGGTGGTATGTGTATAGGATGCACATATGGTGTATGCAAAGGTGGTATGCACATAGGATACACATATGGTGCATGCAACGGTGGTATGTATACGGGGTACACATACAGTGCATGCATATTTCAATTATCTACCACTCACAATTGTACAAAAATTTTGGTAGCTTTCAAAATGATAGGGTACACATTGTTGCTGGATTAGGGAGCTGGCTAGGCTTAGGAGACCGAGGGTAAGTGTGGGCCACTTGGTGTATTATTAAAAAACCATAGCCATAGTTCTATAAAAATAGTTGACACTTGTAGGCCATGATAGCTGAACACTTGCCATATAATGAGTGTGTTTGGAAAGCACAAAAACTGTTTTATTGGACTGGTCTCCAGATTATCCTCTAACCAATGGAGTAATTACCAGATCAATTGTACATCATCGAAAATGACATAGGAATGGTAACTGTAAGATTGTGTACGCACAATGATACACAACATTGGATATTTGTTAATATTTTTTACGTGCACCCCTTGAGGATACACACAAGAGACTAGAATGGACCCTTTGAGACAGAAAAGAAAAAGAAGGCAAATGTGGGAATTATTGAAAGACAGACAGCATTGCAAAGATACATGTTTGTAAGGGGTAGGCACATGGTAGGCACATGGTAACTGAACTAATTCCAGGGGAGAGTTGAGCAGCTTGGGACCGTAAAGCTTGAGATATGCTCAACTTGTATTGTTTAGACGACACCAAACATCCTTTCTAATTGATGTTATTTTATTTCTTTACTTTCAAATTGTTTTCATTCTTTGTGGCAAATAAAATTGTGTGAAAATAAAACAAAAAATATTAAAAAATGGTTAAACACGTTTAGTGGTCATAATATTATGCAAATTTGGTTAAACAATTTATTAATACAAAAAGAACTTTACTCTGTTTCTTCTCATCATTGCTGTTATTTTCTGAGAATACTCGTGAGTTTGGATTTATGAGGCAACTTATAGAAATTCTGGTTGCTTTAATTAGGCAAGGGCTTTTTGGAAATATCAGTTCGGTTCCTGTCTGACCATTTTTTGTGTTAGTGACAGTTTGTAAAATTTTGCAAGTTTGTAAATGGACTTCAAGTACTGGCAAGAAATGAAGATATTCTGCAAAGGTCTAAGGGAACCTACAAAAGTAAAAAACTAATTTGCATATTTAAATTTCTGTCACTTTTCTGTACAGGATTCAGCGTCCGACTCTGATGATTACATAAATGGGGCAAACGGAGGTCTGATAGGTTTGAATATGGAAAGAGAGCTCAAGGCATCCATAGCCAAGTTGTACCAAAGTTTTGATTGTGTGACAGATGAATACGACAGACTTTTTGATATCGTGGATGTAATCCGTGAAGATTATAATAACACCAAAAGCATGTTTCTCTATTACAGGTAAGATTATGGTGATTTGGTTAGGTTAGAATTGAATGTTATTTGCATACATTTAAACATTTCATTTTACCGTGAGACATAATGCAAAGTGGCTCAAAGAGTGAGAAATATTTGTGTAACAAAATTTAGGCTGGGTTTTTGCAGATAGCCTCTGGCCTCTTGGTGATGCTGGTAATACACACTGTTCTACTCATCACGAAGAAAATTTGCAAACAATGTATATTTTTCATTTAATATGAGCACGACGATAGAATAAGATATTTTATGGCTTCTAACCCCAAAGCTCCAAGTCCACAGGCTATTCATAGTATACAAGCCAAAGCTATAAGCATGATGCCTAATCTATATCTTAAACTTACAAGCTATCTTTGTCAAGAGTATCACAAGCCATCTTTGTCACAGGTACCATGAATACAAAAGATTAATAAAGAATGCTATCAGAAAATGGAGAAGCGTGGAAAAGAAGAACTCGCTTGCAGCGAGTAGAAAACAGTCAAATGCAAGCTTTGCAATGGCAATAAACACAGGTTCTTTAAATAGGGGTGTTGGCTCTGGCCTTCCCGGAATTCCTGAAGAACAATCTCATTCCTACAGTGGTAACTTGAATGTTAGACTGAGAGCCAATAAAGGTGAGATGTTGAATTATTTGGTAATAAACTGGTTCTAATGGGCCAATGGCTAAGAATGGGTAATGAATACATTTTTGTCTACAAGAGAGATCATATGGAAGCTGAGATGTGAAACGCAAAAGATGTGAGTGAGATGCAAATTTCTAGTTTTAGGAAGGTCACATGATCAAGGTCATTTGTGATCACTATTTCACAGTAAGCAGGTCTGGCAAATCAAAAAGTACCATCATGTACTGTCATGTGTTTTATAATTAATATAATTATTCTATATCTCTATTATAGCATGAAAAGCTTATGCAACATATAGTATACATTAACACTGGAGCCTATGTAACATATAGTATACATTAACTCTGAAGCCTGGCCTGAGATAAGTCAGGAAAGTGTTCCCACCTGAACCTAAGGATCGAATTAACTCAGCTTCCTAGTTTTGCTTTGTTGTTCCGTACTTCCGTTCAAATAGGATTACGAAATTTTAGGCATTGCGTGCAGAGCACGTTTTCAGTGTAGTGTAATTCTGATTTTTTAAATCAATCAGACTATTAGTTGTTGAGATATCACCAGAATACCGATGGCACTTCTAGCCGACCAAGAAATGAAAAATGGCTGCTAACGGAACATAAATTTCTAATGACACACTGGCCGAAATTTCTAATAATGAAGAATCAAGAACAGACAAAGGTTGAATGCTTCTTCTCAGCCAAAAGAGCTTTACACTAAAACTATGTTTTTCTATTCATAAAAAAATATATGCATTATCAGGCTCTGTGTACATCAACCATTATGTATCTTTAGTTACTTCCAAAACATCACATTTCTGGAAAAATGTGAAAAAAAAAGTTTTTCTATATTCGATTTCTGATTTTTCATTCAGTTTTACAAACTTAGAGCTTCAGTATGATATTCAGTTGAAAAGTAATTGTGCACCACAAAGTGCTTTTATAGTTGATTGTAAGTCGTTAATACACTCTAGGATCAGGTGACCTGCTAGCATATACAAGGTTAAGTGTTCAGTGTTTAACAGTTGCTCTCAAGCAAATAAACCACATGTTTTTAAACCATTTTGGAACTTTTCCTAAAGAATTGAGCGGCGTCAAGTAAACAAAAGAGGTTGAAATGATTGATAGCTGATTATAGTTGTTATTTTTTGCTTGGTGCTGGAATGGATTTAATGATTTTGGAACATTATCTAGAATTGGTTAATTGTGCTAAATACGCACGCATGACATAACTTACCGTATATATCAGCACCTGGCATTAATTAGCACAATAGGATAAAATGCTACAGGAAGGAGGTATTATTTGAGCTCATACCATTGCAGATAACTAATCATGCCAAGCAGCAGGCCTGTAAGACCTTTCAGCTTCAAGCAACCTTTGCATTCATCTTAACAGGACCACTTTATACACGGCATCACATTGTCTTTTTAGGCTACATATTTGCTATATAATATAACAGCTTGTTTTACCTCGCTTAGCCTAAGCTTCTAGTATGATGAGGGTGGTTAGCGTCAGTGCTACAGAATTGTTACCGAAAAGACTTGCCGTTCTACTGCAAGGCCTTTGTTATGTAGTTCTATGTAGTTCTACTGCAAGGCATATGTAGTTTAAATAGGACAAATTGAAAGATTTTTGGGAAACAGTTTTAAAAATATGTAATCACTAAAATTATATGATAGTATGATTATATTCTGAGAATTTAAGCTGTCTTTACCGGAGTGAATAGTCACTGCTGAAAAGATTTGATGGAGCCTACACGAAATACTTATTTTTATCAGTTTTTTCTAATTGAGAGTTTTTTGTGTGACTCAAAGAGCAAACATACCAACAGCCATGCAAGATGGTGTCTTCATTTATAAAATCAATTGCTCCAACCATGATTTCCATGAAGACTGGTGGTGGAAAAAGTAATTCTACAGATTTTTGTATTAGTGATATCAGTCGTGACATTGTAAAATAGGTCACTGGTGAAATGGTTTTCCCACATCTTCTATATTCTTTTCTTTCATGATGTAGAGAATAACAATCATGTGTCAAGTCGCTGTTGCTTATCTTCTCAGTGGCACCTCAAAGTGGCTATAGAAATACTATAACGGTTAACGTATCCAAATTTGCCTGATAAAGCATTGTGTCCTCCATATCCAAACTTGATAGAGTTGTAATGAAAAAGCATACATGTATGATAAAAGAGCGCATTAGAGTTGGTTGAAGCAAAAAATGTTTCGACTACTAATATGCCCTTGTAAGATATAGCGCGAAGCACGACCATGCTTAAAACAGCCGGCAGTTGAATTTGTTACTGTAGACAAGGAGATTGCATCCTTTTCATAATAGGTCAGCGTGTACATGCAATATATACTGTATAAACGTATGAACTCTGATATAATGGTACCTCTACTTATAATCACCTCAGTACACAAATTTTCTAACACATGCAGTGAAATTTGAGCAAATATTGGACTTTATACCTATGTATCGTATCTGTCAAAATACAACATCAGAAAACTCTCAAAAAATTAGTTTTGTAAGTAAAAATGAAGAAACTATGCAAAACTAAAAAAAAATTAAAACTAATAAACATTGCTGAATCAAGTTAATTGAAATATTAATAATAATATTAAATATAATATTAATAATATAATTAAAATATTCCCTAGTGTGGGTTGAAGTCACTTACGGTATCTCTATCACCATCTCTACCTCTGAAACCGGATTGGCTAGGTTGGCACTGTCGTTACTGTTTTTGAAGCAAAGTAACAACAAAAACATTTTTTTATTGATTATTACTATACTATATATATTACTTTAGTTTTTTTACCTTCAGTCGTTCACCGAGTTCTGTACAATAATAAGATACACTTGTTTTAATGCTATGTGTGTTTTAACTACCAGCAATATCTATTAAAGAGTTATGGTAAGTTTTTGAATTATGGAATGAGTTGAAAAGAATGCAGTCTATCTTTTTACACAAATACAAGCTTTTACACACGAAGCTGATGCAAAACAAGTTAATTTCAAATGTAAAGGCGAGTATAGGGTATGCATGACTATTTGTGGCAATCACAGGTACCCAGCATACAGCATGGTTGCCTTCTTTTTCAACGTTGATCCTTATTGATTTTCATTAAATATATTATTACTAAAAATACATAATACCATAAAAATAGAATATATTAATATTACTGACTTACCTAGTTATTAGGTCTAAAAAAATTCCATTGAGGTTCATATCATTCTAGACACAACCTATTTAAAAATTAAATTTATTAAAACTGAATTATATTTAGGAGATCAGGTGTAAACAAAACCTTACAAAAGTTTGCTGTTGCAGATGAGGGAACAAAGGAACTTTACAATGAGTGCACACGGCTGGAAAGAGAAATATTTCAATACAAGACCCGAAATCAAAAAATTAAAAACCTTCTGTGCAAGCTGTCAGTAGACTATGAGGGTGCCAAGGCGCACGCCCTACATATTTGGGGCAGATATAAGGAGCTCAAGCAAATGATACTTGACGTTATAAATGCTGACGTATGAAGTATATCACTGACACTCCAATTTCATACTGCTGCCGCTGCCACAAGCTATTCAGAGGTATTCTTTTCTAAATGCTTGGGATTATCAGGTGGAAGACAGTCTACAGACGAGTATGATTACGAGAAAACATTGCGATAATGTTAGCGTAAGGGATCAGCTGGTTTGCATTGGGATTTAGAAGTATGGGCGTTTGATAACCCAAGCTTATTGAGACAAGAGAGGACTGCAATCTCGGAATAAGCAAAAAATAACATCTAGCATTCTGAGTTTGTATGAGTAGGGTACCATCTAGTTTTGAGTAATTAACCATAAACTTTTAAATATTACAAAATAAAATATTTATAAATTACTATATGAAGAGACATACACTGACGACAATGTTTTCCAGAGTCGCTCTGCTGTCAGTATGAAAAATTTGTCAATATTATCACATCATTTGTCTCCAGTTGTCATATGATCTAGAGACTTATGTTACTTGTTCATAAAGTAATATAGAAAGATCTCCTGTGTGCTAGCAATAGTTGTATATACTTAAATAGGGCTGCTGCAAGGAGATCTCTTTAAAAGCTAAAGAAACCTAGACTCATCTCAAATCTCATGTTCTCAATCTTACCAACTCAACCAATTGAAATGCAGAAAAATTTGTTTCATTAAACATATTGACAAAATCTCGTCCAAGTTTTAAGCTCTATGTTTAAAATAAAAAGGGTTACAAAAATATGCTATTTACATCTATATATGAAACACTTGCATGTTAAAATGAAGAATTATATGGAAATGGAGAAAATAAGAAAAAAATAGCTTTTATTAGGTTTTATAATAGAACGTTAATAAAAACCATGTCATCAAATCAGGAAAACGATACATAAAATATGTAATGTAATTGCTTTAGCCTTAAATTAGTAATGTTTAGTTCGGTGTTTAAATCGTGTTAATATTTTTACCACCACGGTCTGTAGTACAAGGTTTTAGCACTAGCAATAAGCGAGCTGATGTTTCTTTCTAGCTAGTAATTCATACACTGATTGAGCTCTTGCTTTCTATTCTGACAATTGTGAAGCACTTGTGCTGCCACTCATTCGTATCTCCCACAGGAATTCATGCATTGTACATATTGTTCCGGCACTAGCTTCTGTAGTCCTTCAGCTGTACCACAGTAAAACTGACTGATCACAATATATATTCGTTTGATGATGTAGTTTAATTGATCAGATTCGGCTTACCTTGTTGTTACTTCAGTACTAGATCTTGTGAGGCTTATACCATGAGAAAGGCCAATTTTTTGATAGCATAATTTGAAAAGAACAGAAAATGCCTTTTTTATATTCTCTTCTTTCCAAATTTTTTTAAATTTTTGATCAAATGAGATAGGCAAAATAATTTTGTTACACCATCAAATAACATTCAATTACTGTAACGATTCTTTGATTTGATCCTAGCTTTATTTTACCAGTCAATGCCGGCATAAGCAAATTTGGCTGTGGAGAAAAAACAAATAAAATATTAACATGGGAATTCAAATCTCAAAAAAATAAATTTTTATGATATAAGAATGTTCTAGATATAGGACGGGCAAGATGTTTGTCTAGTGTGCTCAACAGTTTTAGACCGTGGCATTTAGCTATGAGGCGGGTATTTGGGTGTATGGAATAGCCTCTTCAAGCACTTTAGACTGAGAAGGCCTCCTATCGTTGGCCATAATTCTCCTTATGAGGCATGATCACTCTAATACAAAGCCTTTGAAGCCATTCAAGCTTCTCTATGTCTCTATCTGACAAATATGCCAATCAGCAGGGAGCTGCATATGACAAAATAACACTGCTTTAGTAGAACTATCGTAGGTTTCTTGATCTAATGCCAGGTTTTGGAGATGAAGGCGCGAATAGGGGGTATTATGTAGTCAACATGATCAAAAGAGCGTAAATGGTTACCAAATTGAACACTAAATAGTTTTACTGAATGTCTCTCCATTATTTGCATTGCTATTATAAATGGTTTACGATTAACGAAGGATGAAAGTGATAGTGAAGTTACTTTTCAACATTACGAGTCAAAGAGTTAACATCACGCCATTGGGCTGCATGGTTGGCAGCTAACTGAAGGGGATTGCTGTCAACGGAAAGCGTGGATACTGTAGCTTTGGTTGTACTGACTTCACAACATTGTATAATAACCTGGTGTCATCAGCGTAGTTGATATATTTGGTCATTGGTTTTAGATTGTCAAGAAATATATTCCATGACAGTAATACTACTATTATGGTACCTTGGAGATTACCGATCTAGAAATAATACTAATATTAAAATCTTTGACAAGAATTTAAAATGTATTTAGATAGAATTCATTTTAATCATTATAGAAGATGAGTAAAACAATATCCAGTGATGTGTGAAAAAGTTTTTATTAACCAAATAATGGAAGGCCGGGGATGTTTTAGCTAGAAAAACATGGAGCTTACACCTAAAATCTGGCAGCGCGAGTGAAAAGAGATAACATTCATAAAAAGGCAAACAGCTCAGAGTGCAGGGTTGAAGAATGAAAAGTGCAGGATAATGCTCTATTAGCACGTGTATAAAGACATGGCAACTTCCTCAAAGGAAGACATACTTGGCCAACCAGCTCTTACGTAGAACAGGTCTTGCACTTTTCATATTAATACTCGGTCTGAGATAACTAATGAAATCTACCATCAACAGTGGGATGCAATGGGCTATGTGGAATCTTTTTATGACCATTAAGCCATATTTCTGCTTATGTAATGCCAATTGGTTGTTCTTTTCAATGGAGTGCCTAAAAGCATAACCCTTATTACTCTCCGCACCTGTATGAGCAGCACGCGTGTAACGATTGACCAGCTCTCTTACACAGACGTTTGAGTACCAACTTCTTACAGAGCTTTTTATATTTCTTTTCAGTTACGCATGAAGCAAGTTAATCTCTGGTCTTAACGATGAACTTGCACAAAATATTTAGTAAATTTTTGCATCAATATTTTTCTATCATTTGCGATCGTTTTGATGTTTGAGGTAATCTGACTGCCAGGATGTTTGTAGATTGAAATCGATCAAACTTGATCGCGATTAAAACGCCAAGATTCAAGCGAACGTTCGATTATGTTGTCTATAATTGCATAGAGACCGACGGAATAGAAACGCGTAACATTTCAACTTGAACGCAGTAGCCGATATCAACTATTGCAACGATAACAACTAGTGATGCTAATTCCCACATATTTTTCTTCCAAGCATTTTAATCGCGATCAGATTTTATCAATTTTAATCTTAAAATATCTTGGCAATCAGATCACCTCAATATTAAAAATAATAACAAATGATAGAAAAATATCGATATTTTTTGGCTAAAATCTACAAAAGTTTTATAAAAGCTCCTCTTTAAACTCATTTTGCATGGCTTGCTCGCACACAGCTTGCTGTAAAGTAAGTCGAGCCCTGAGATAAATGCGAATATATATTAGAGTGCCTACTTTGATACCTCTGTAAATACTGAGGGATCATGCTTAGCTAAGCAGCAGAGCAGGTAAATGATTCACAAGAGGTATCAGCACAAAAGTACGTGTGTTTACATAGCTCGCAATCCATTACAAACTGTATACTACGAGCATGCAGAGAGATAAAATATGAAATAAACACTGTAATACAAACAAAAAGAAATAAACTGGTTTAGTACAGAGGGCTAATACGTATTCTGTTCTTGGTACTATAGGAAGAGGTCATTTGAGCCAAGGCATAGCAGCACCCTGGCAATTCGTGTATCAAGTGCTGTTCAACAAATATTCTATTGGGTTAGGACAGTGTTTGGCAGTAAATGCAGTGTTTTTTTAATTTCTCGGGAGAAAAACTCAAAAAGATTTGTAATATACATGTAGTAGTCATGAATAAGATGTTAGGAATTCAACTCAACAAAGATTGTGATCATTGTTGTGCTTCTAACGAAACTTATACATACATATCTGTAGCAAGCCTGACTGTTCTATTAACACTTGCGTATGAATCTATTGACTTACAGACTTATCGAGCCACTTGATGTCATTTGTCTTCCCTTGCTATCAACTAGTGTTAGTTCTCTCAGAATATCAGTAGCAACTTTGAGTGTGTGATTTTAGTGTACGTGACGTTACAAGTTGACATATAAGATTTCAGACCAGCTTGATACAAGCATCAACGTTTTGTGCCCTACCACAATATTTTCAAGTAAATGATGGCAGCTCGTGTGCTATATTGGTATCAAAGGGTTATTGAAATCATTGTGTCGCCCAGCCACTAATTACTTTTCAACCTTGGGAAGCAGCTCAACAGTGTACATGTAAATATTCACTGAAGGCTTCTTATGGGAGCACATTTTGCAACAGGTACTCAACAGCGTGATAAAAAGATGCTGGTGGGTCGCATCGGGTGGGACAGCAAGATTTTCAACTGATCTTATGACTTGCTTTAGATGTGATACAAATTTGGCTGAACAGTAGAACTATTTTTCCCCTTTCCACCACAAAATACAACTATTTTTCCCCTTTCCACCACAAAATACAACTATAAGCGCAACAAACCAAGGAGCAGGGCATTTTATCAGTAAATATTATCACATAAGCTCAATCAATGTCGTAGTAATCAAGTGGATGCAAGTAAGAGCATGCCCATCTATAAATTAAATTGCGCATTCAAATAATGTATACAATTTGATGAAAACACAACAACTGTTGTTTTGAAGGATAATAAAATCTAGGAAAGCTAAATCTATTGAGGTTTGACGTACTACAGCAGAGAAATTCTTTTTGACAAATCAGAATTGGGAGGTGCATAAAAAGTTTTTATAAAATTTGGCCCATCCTAGAAAGGAAACCAAAATTAGTGTCACCCGCTAAATGTTGCCAAATCTTTATAATTGTAGCAGAGTGGAATGGAGACAAATGTCAACATACTGCCAGCATGCCAAGTTTCAACGGCTTTTGCAGAAATGTTCAGTCATTTTACTCGTTACATAAGTCCCACCTGGTTCTACTTGCCACTACCGCCCATACATTTGGGTGATTCTGGAACTTGCTGAGACTTGGCCCACTGCTCTGGAGTTTTTGCCTGTCAAAACCAATAATTTCTACGGAACTGGAGGAGAGAATATATAGAGTAAATTAGAAGCAAAATCAATAAAATAACAGTAAAGCCTGAGTATAACAGCAAAATGAGGAACTGTCGGTATAAGCAATGTTTATATAAAATGAAACTATGTTGCAAGATAAGTGGTGGGCAATACCTGTATACCGAGGGCATGTATGGCACCTGTATCTAGCTCTTCATGTAACACAGAGTGGACCAGCTTATGTCTCTACAATATCAAATTCAGTACAGCTGCCAATCAACATGTGATAGGGAACTATGTAGAAGGCACGAGCTACTAAAACAAGAGATAATAAATCCTCATATACACTGATCCTAAGCATGTGGAAAATTTGTTTTGCAAGAAGCTGGTATTCTTGTACAAAAGTGTGTTTTGCATAATCTGAAAATTGTATTTTTAAAACAGAACAAATAGGCAAGCAACAAAGAATGAGAAGGATTGTCTCCACATGGCACTGTACTTACCTGAATAAGCGGCTTTCCTTGAAACTGTTCACTGACTATGATCACTTTGAAATGTGATTCAGTGCCTACAAATGAACAGCTACTATAAAACAACGGACATGAAAAAATGGGAAAAGATCATTTACCTAAACCTGATGCTGATTTGCGTAGCAGTAATCCTCAAAAGTGTCACAGCATTTTAGCAATGGCATGCATCTGATTATTAATAAAGTAGAATAATTGCAAAGCTACAAAAGCGATAAAAAAGAATTTAATTACTCATAAGTTGGACAACTTTTGTAGGTAAATCGGTAATCTTAGACCAAGTTTAATTTTGGTGAAAATTTGTAAAATAATGTTTTGAAAACAAATTACATGCAAGAAGCAACAGCGACTGAGATTTTTCAATTTAGTTTCAAGATAAAACTGGAGTTATTAGTAATGAGTTGGTAGATTGCTATAGAGATTGACATTGCTGAAAGCTTATGACTAATATATAACTCAAAGTAAATAATATATTACGTAATACTAATATAACTACTGACAGTTACTAACAGCTGGCATGGTATGGTGAATATGAAATTTATAAAACCTCTAAAAACAGTGATCTAAAACTTACTATCCAAGATAATAAACAACAATCACCTTCTTAGATGGAACACTTGACTTGAGCAATAACTGGCAAAAACCACTATCAAAGATAATAAACAACAATCACCTTCTTAGATGGAACACTTGACTTGAGCAATAACTGGCACAAACCATTCACAAAACCTAACAGCAACATACTTTAGGCGGACAAACCAAGCAATCACCCCTCAGGTGTTACAAATAACTTACCCCGTAACATAAACAAAATTCTAAGCCAGATGTTATCAAAAGAGAATTCGCAAAAAACTATAAATAAACCATAACCATATGAAACTGCTACTAGGTGAAGATGAAAAAGTGAACATCTCCACGCGGTAATTCATTTATTCATGCTCCATTAATTTGAGGAGCACAGTTATCTTAGGTATAATTATGGTTTACCTGCTAGTATATACATGTATATTATGTATAATCTCTCACACATATATATACAGTACACCCCCGAGTTACGGCACCTGATTTACAGTTTTTTTACCTTAAGATGTGAAACATGATGCGTTTTCATCCTCTCTATGCAACCTTTTTTCACTGTACGATATTAACAAAAATGTCTCTCTATATTCAAATTTGGTGGTCGGTGTGCTGAATACATCGGAATAACGAACAAGATGTCGATATGCTATTCGCCAAAACCCCTCCCACAACGCCTGAAAGAGATACGATGCTTGCGCTCTCTCAGTTTAGCATTCTTCACGTTTCCTAAATGATTGATATAGCATAAGTGAAACGAAAATAACAAAGAGAAAATAAAAATCTATTGTGCATTTTATCATTTTATATAATATTTATTACAAACTTTAATTTATTATACGTATATAACTTTAATTCGTTAGCCATGGGGCTTAAGATTAATAACGACGCTAAAGGAAGAAGTGAGAAAATAATTTTATTGCATTAAAAATTTACGGCAGATCATAACCACTAAATACACTAAAGTTACTGTAGGTAACTATAGTTACTAAGGTTAATATGTTATCTTATTACTAATTTTTAATATGTACAGTACTTATATAACATATTGATATTTTTTACCAGGGGAGTTTGCGTTAGATAATTACTATGGGTTTCTATACCCTTCTATATGACATTTTTGCCTTACAATGCCAACACGAAAACAAATTAATGTCGAATATCAACTCGGAGCTGACAGTCAAGCAACACTATGAATTGTGCAGGCTCCAAATATAAAATGAACTACTATAGCTACCAGTGTTCAGCTAGCAATCTATTATCACTTGATAAGACCGACCTCTAGCTTACCTTTGGGCACATTGTGCATATGGCTCTCATTGATAACATCCAGGTGCTCAGGCTAAAACACAATACAAGAATGACTGTATTGACTAGTGGGATTTCACAATTCAAGCCAATGGTTATTCCTTGTGGAGTCATGAAACTCTCAACTGACTAGACAAAGAGGGAGCTTTGAGATTGCTAATGTTTGAACATAAATGAAAAGATTTTTGCGGTTGTCTGGGACATGTGATGAGGACACACGCACACACACAAAACTATAGTTATCTTCTGCAAGGTACTTTTAATGGTAGTCAATAAATATGGTGTGGACTTTATAGCATAAAAGGAAACTCACAATTAAGTCCGGTAGTATTTACCTAACATGCCTGCTACATTACAGCGGTCGGTTACGATAGCCTACAAACATTAAACATTAAAGAAGATTTCAGACAATATTTTTTGTCAATGAAATGCCAGAGAAGCATAAACATACCCACTATCAATCAAACTTTTCGAACTTTGTGCTAAAATCCAAATAATAAAATTATCATAATTTTTCCACGATTGCGTCAGTACGCGACTGGCATCGATCAGCCAGACATTTACACGCATGTGTGAAAGAAATAATAACCGACCCTAGTTCCTTATCTTGTCATTAACAATACTGAGAGCACTCTCAGATTCTCTACACGCAGCCTAAAGAGGTACAAAACATATCTAAAATATTGACAAAAGACCTGTTATGGAACAGAAACATGATGAGCATTCACTTAGTCTTATGCATATTGATAAATTTGGAGTTGTCCTCTACATGCCCTTTTCAGCGATAGACAATAGTAATTACTCTAATGATTTGTGAATGAATCCAATGAAACATTTTTAATATACACCTAAGCCGTTTGTTGAAAAATATGTAATCATTCAGTTGTTATAGTGAAAACATTAAAATATTTAAAACAATTTAAAATAGTTAAACAAAAGAACAATTTAAACGATATTTAAAACAATAAAACGTAACACAGACTTTCCTGATGCACTGCCTCACATGCACTTATTCACTGAAAACAGACCCTATCCAAAACAGTTATCATCATGAACCTCAATCAAAACCGAGTCTAACGTATTGTTTTTAAAATCATGAAAAGCACAACTTGAGAATCCAATGTGTTATGTGTACACAAATCATGTAAACCTACGCGCAGGAAATTTGAAATTACTTGAAGTGAATGCAAAAAGAATTATGAGGACAGGGTGTATGTGAAAAGCGATCAAAATTTTGAAGGCATATGCAGTAAACCAGGGTCTAGATTAAACTATACCATGCAATTTCCCACCATAACTGATGCTTCAGTATTAAATGAAGGCTATGTAACAACGTTTTTCGAAAAAGAGAACGTCTTTAAATGAGCTGCCCAAAGACATTTCAAAATAACAAAATACATTAGAGAAAGCACTGTAAACAGTTTTTTAAAACTTGCAAACAGAGGACTTAATTACATAGGTAATTGCCACAAAACTTTGCAATGCAGTAGGCACATTAAACATTTTGCTACTCCAACAGACAAGTCAATCAGTTCAACTACCGATATATAAAAAAATAATGCAAACCAGAATTGGAAACTTACAACCCTAAAGTGAGATCAGGCATTTCGTTTTATGAAATGAAGCTTTATCAAAAACATTCCTCATCAGATCATAATTGTTAGAATACTGTTAATGGTACTGTAGAATAATATTTGAGATTCTCAAAACATAGTTGTTTATTTTTAAACCTATGGAACCTATGAGCCTTATCTCAAAACGTCAAAGTTCTTTCTGAGAATAGGCAAGAGAGCTAACGACAGGGTAAAAATAATTCGAGTTTTACCTTTAGCTCACGTTGCAGTTTTATAGTCACAGCTGATTGCACAGGACCAGGTACCTAAAATACCAGAAAAAACCTATTTACAAACAACTCAATTTGCAATCTCATCGATGACCTTAAAAAGAGTCAGCATTCAGACATGACATAGCGACTAAACAACTTCACAAGATTGGTGATACTCACGTCAGCCATTCTCAGAAACCTTGCGTTCAAACGGGATCCCAAGCTAGATATTTGGCTGCTGTAACTCAACAAGTGTTGGACAGAACAGTTGAGCAGTCGGATGCGCATCAGTTGCTGTCTACACAGAGAATATCATGTGAGACACTATGTAATTAGTTACTACTAGTCATGCTATTTGAGTCAATCAAAAACTAGCTATGTACTTGGTTGTTAAAGGTTGACTTACAACAAAATTCACATTACAGTTATTCGGTATCAAAAGGTTCACCATGTCTTACTCTGCTGTGTTGTAGGTGCAAAATATGTGGAAATGTGATTACAAGCTCTTAAAAGCTCAAAAACGAACAGTTAATTGTTGCCATCACGAAACTGCTGCAGATTAGAATCCCTTTCCAAAACGGCTCAAATAGGACATAATTGAGCAAGATGGCTTCTGCTCACACTTTCATGCAACCTCAATCGTCGAAATATTTTTACAAATATACTTAACGCATTCCATAAAACCATGTCTATTGTCTTTACGCGTCTGTTTCATCATCATTGTAATGCTGTCATTTTGAGCACTGATATCTCAAAACCTACCGTAAAAATTTGTTTAATTTTTTAACCTTAGCTCGAAGGAGTGCATATCATCCTCTGATAAACATGACGAGCCTATTGGTCACCTGTGATAGTAGAAAAATGCTGAAGAGATTATTCGCGCTGTTTGGCAGGAAGTATGGGTCACATGATCAGATTACGGACAAGACAATTAGACCAAGCCGAAACAAAACTGTAAACTAGCGAGCATCTATATTTGGTAAGGGCTCTTCGGTAAAACCCGAAGTGTTTGTCTTAAACTAGTGCTACGAGAAGTTTTATATTGAGCCTTTTATTGGCCTTTCAATTCACGTGAGAACACCACGTGTCAAAACAATAACCAAATTGATTGACTACGCCCGAGAAATAAACTGATTCCGATCTACGGCGGTTTCGTGATGGCGACGATTAACTGTTCGTTTTTTAGCGTTTAAGAGCTTGTAATCACATTTCCATATATTTTGCACCTACAACACAGCAGAGTAAGACATGGTGAATCTTTTGATACCAAATAACAGTAATGTGAATTTTGTTGCAAGTCAACCTTTAAGGATGCTAACAGTTACGCTAAAATATTTTGATAGCTTATTTTGATCTTGTGAGGTTAAACGTGAAGAAGATAAGTCAAGCTGCTCCACACATTGGAAGTTATAATTGAGAAATAAGCAAAGAAAATTTTCCCACTAGTTCTTTTGTAAGATGAAACAATCATTAGAGCATAATGCCAAAATGAGAAGCCTGTTATTAACAGTTGAGGTTCTTCTTTCAAATTAAATGATTTGAAAATACATCAGAACTCACTTGATAATACTAAAGAACTTGCAAGTGCGTGCTCTCCACACACTTTAGAATTATAACGTCAAAGCTCCGATAACAGTTGCGGAAACCGGTATGTTCTGTTTCAGAAGCAAATGAAGGCAACTAAATCTCAAAATAACCTTGGTTCATTTATAGCCCTAGATGTTACATACGGTGGTAAACTTGCCAGGTTTTACCAGGTGGCTAATCAAAAGAATTCAATTTTGTTTTTTTTTGTTAAAATTTGAGTTTTAAGAAAAACCTATATCAAAGAACTAAAGTAAAGGGTTGCAAATGTTGCATTTTGAGCCCGAGTGTAATCAAGGTTGCGACAGCATAACAAGTGTCTCTTACAACTAAGCCTCTGACATTATTGAAATGATGTGCCATTCTGCAGAATAATAGTAAACGTGATTTGTGCGATTTATCCCCGACAAATGCACTCCATTAATGTCATGCGTACAAAAATAGCTTAGTAAAAGCATGAAAAATCAGGTTGTAAACTTTGTAATGAAAAATGTCGGCAATAATTACGACACGGAGTTCCCACCATTGTAATTGTGGAACGGAGATCTTGAGATGGATGTGGTGGCTCTGAAAAGGGCCGAAATGGGAGACGGGAATGAAGTGACTATCAGTTGGTACTCGCATTTATAGGCTGCCAACGTGCGTAATAGAGTTGGTGATGCATTCTCTAAATAAGTCTATAACTCGGCTTCTCCAAATTGCCGACTCTATGCGCTTATATTACGTTGTGTGTGATTTGATTTATCGCAGTGTATTCAAATTTGAATAGTTGATTACGGCGCGCTTGCTTAACACATTTTCGTTGTAGTACAGTAGACGCTCCTATAACGTATACCTCCTACAACATAAAATCCAGATAACGTAAAAAATCTATGTGAAGTTTTTGCTTCCTACTACGTAAAAAATTACATATAATGTAGTGTCAAGTCGGGCGAGTTTTCAAATTCAATCTGATTGTTAGTTTATTTCGCCGCAATTGCAAGAGAAAAGACGCCTTCTGTATATCGTTTTATATAACGTTCCTGACATTCTAGTTCGTTGTTGTAAATCATTAAATGTGTCAACAAAAAGGTGAATAGGATAGCTGCCTATCGTTGATAAATACAAAGGCGATCGATTGGGGTAGGTGTTACAGCATCGATCCACCAATCTAAATGTCATGAGTTAGAGTATCATCGAAAGTTATCTTATATCCTAACATTGACCGCCAGATACAAATAGACGACTAGGTACACTAGAACTGCTTTTTATAGCGAAACAAATTTGTTGTTTTGCCTTATTGTACAAGTACAAAATATTTGTTACTGGTTTTACTTCACAGAATAGACTGCTGTTTGGAAAAAATAAGCAAATTGGTGTAAATGAAAGCCCCTATTAACTTGTAAAATTATCGCATTCATGGTCTATAAAACCAGTGAGATTGATCATAAAAAGGAAAAAAGTTGTCGATGCAACCCAATAATGCTGCAGTGTTGGTACAGCACACAAAGTAAAAGAGTTAAGTCAAGTTTTTCCTTTTGCATGGACAAAGAGGTGAGTTTGGAAAGATCTTGGAACGGATTAGGCAACTCACATGTATTTTACTGTTCTTATAACGTAAATTCCTTATAATGTGAACATTCCTGGAACGGATTATTTACGTTGTAGTAACGCCTACTGTATAACGGAAGAGCCAAAAAAACGAAAATATTTAATAGGGACTGCACATTTTCGAGATTCATTTACAACGATTTGCTTATTTTTTTTGAACAGCAGTCTATTCTGCAAAGTATGACTAATAACAAATATTTCGTACGTCTACAATAAGACAAAACAACAAAATCTTTTTACTATAAAAAGCAGTTTTACCTGTTCGACGTCTTTCCCTATCCAGGAGTCAAGGTTAGGATAAAGATAATTTTTCGACGATACTTTAACTCGTGTCATTAAGATTGGTAGACCGACGCTGTAACACCTGAACCAATTGATCGCCTTTGTATTTATCAAAGATGCGCCGCTATCCTATTCGCTTTTTTGTTGACACATTTAACGATTTGCAACAACGAACTAGAATGTCACGAACGTTATATATAACGATATACACAAGGTGCCTTCTCTCTTGCGATTGCGGCGAAATAAACTAACAATCAGATCGAATTTGAAAACTCGTCCGACTTGACACTTTACGTTATATGGAACTTCTTACGTTGTAGGAAGCAAAAACGTCACAGAAAGTTTTAACGTTATTTGGAATTTATGTTATAGGAGGTATACGTTATAGGAGCGTCTACTGTAACAGAATGTGTTTTGGTGTTGCATGCAGTCTCGCTCAGTTTCAAAGATGCATGGACGCAATGAGTAGTGATTTACCAGGTGTTGCTGCATACCTGGATGACCTCATAGTAACTGGCAGCACCAGTGAAGAACACTGGAGCAATCTGGAGAGACTGCTAAAAAGACTTCAAGAGTATGGCTTTTGTATCCAGCAGTCAAAATGTCAGTTTTTAAAACCTCTTTAGAGTATCTGGGTTACCACATTGACAAAACTGGTGAAACGCTGTCCATTGAAGCCATAGCTGCTTTCGAGCGTCTACCAAGGCCTCACAATGTCCATGAAGTTAAGGTTTTCTTGAGAAAAATCAACTACTATGGCAGGTTCATAGAAAGCCTCACAGACAAAGAAGCTCCACTCAACAGACTGCTTTGCATAAATGCTACTTTTCAGTGGACACTGCAGTGTGAGAAATCATTTGAACAGCAAAGCACGATGTTATTCACACTACCTAGCTGACTCGTTTTAACTCCAGCAAACCCGCAATTTTATTCACAGCTGCATCACAGTATGGCATCAGCGCAGACTGCTACAAGATGAAAACGGCGTGGAAAAGCCAATAGCTCATGCTTCGAAAACGTTAAACGCTTTACAACGCAATTACTCACAGATTGAAAAGGGCTGAGCATTATCTACGGTGTGAGCAAATTCAGACAATACTTATTTGGTCGTAAATTCATTCTTGTCACAGACCATGAGCCTCCAGTTGCCATATTTTCTCCTGACAAACACATCCCGTAGCTCACCGCCTAAAAACTCCAGAGATGAGACTGACTCTCGTGGCCTACCAATATGATATTCGATATAAACCAACTCAACAACACGGCAAAGCCGACGGCTTTTTTCACTTACCCCAAGGCCCAGACATAGTTTTTGATTTACAAGAAGCTCATGATAGTGAGGAAATATCGCATATGATTCAAGAGGATTTGTTGGATTCACCACTTGATGCTTCCTTAATCTTGCATGACACGACAAAAAATGCTGACCTTCAATTAGTCAATGGCTGGATCACGCAGGGTAACTGGCCGAAAAAACGGCCAGGAGACCTTTTACATCTACTCCTCTATCTGAGAATGAAAGGTTCTTTATTTATACATAAAGGAATACTGTTGGTACAACGGGATTCACACGCAAGAGTAGTTATTCTCAGAAATACCATTCCTAAGGTTCTTGATACACTGCACACATCCCAATGGGGAATTGTTAGAATGAAGCAGTTCGCTCGTCGCTATATGTGGTGGCCTTCTATTGGCAAGGACATTGAGCACATAGTTAGAATCTGTGAACCATGCCGACTCTCAGCCAATGAATCCCAACAAACATACTCTGCATGGCCAAAATCTCAGAAACCATGGGAGAGAGTTCACCTTGATTTGGCTGGACCCTTCAAAGACAAAATGTGACTATTGTGTGTTGACTCATACTCTAAATATCCGTGTGTAGCCAATATGGATGTAGGAAGCACGACATCGTCCCACACTATTGCTATGCTGCGCCACATTTTTATAACAGAAGGACTTCCCGAATATATAATAACGGAAAATGGCAGACAGTTCGTATCAGACGAATTTGAGTTTTGTAGAAAACTCGGCATACACCATCTCACATCGGCACTGTTTCATCCAGCTTCCAACGATGAAGCGGAAAGATTTGTGCAGTCACTAAAAAGAAGCATTGAAAAGGCTTGTGCGGGAGGAGAATCGTCAAAGGTTGCCATCAAAAGTTTCTGAGCACCTACAGATGTATGCAACACCCAGGGCTAAACTGAAAGTCATCGGCTGAAATACTTCACGGAAGGCAACCTCGCAATATGCTCTCATTGCTCGGGCCATCCCAATTAACCAAATCATCCAACCAAGCTCTGACAACTAGCACCAAGTACGAAGTTGACGCATTGGTCTATGCCTGAGACTACAGAGCAGAACCAAAATGGCTACAAAGCGAAGTAATGGCAAAAATTGGTGGTGTAATGTGTGAGGTCCAGACAGATAGAGGTGTGATAACCCGTTGCTAATGTCCTTCTTAGCAATGTTACCCTTGGGGGGCTTATTCTATTTAAGCCAAAGTTTGTAGAACTGTTTTTCTACCACAAGGTTTAATACTACGATAATGAGACAGAGGTCGTATTTAAGATGGGTTTATTTAACAATCTATATAACTTAGCGAGAATGTATAATAAAATATGAGCGTAAGAGTATCAGTATGCATATTTGAACGAAAATCAATCCCCACAAACAAGATGGGGTTCCCTTATATAGGAGAGTATGACTTGCATAAAATATGTGGCATGAGTCAAACACAAGATACAAAAAGATTGCAGAATAATATTTACACAACTAATTTTGTTCCAGGCGCACAGACAAAGATCAGCAAGCGGATGCGGACAGATCATTAGCGTAGTTGGAATGTTTATGGAGGTTGACACAAATGGTAACACAGACAGTCTTGGCTGCAAAAGATGATGGTCTTGTAGTAATTATCAAATGATGAAATGTTACAGAAATGTGTTACGTTCTTATCTTTTGTGTATAGTATAATAACAACTCAATGTATAAAAGATATGTAGCTCTGACATGAGAGCTGTTCTGACATCGGTATGTAGAAACCGCAGCTAGGCAGAGGCGAGATGAAACTAGGTCATAGTCAAGATACAAGTATCTTACAGAGGTATTTGGCGACGCCATATCAATCAACTACAACCAAGAGTGTATGTTGTTGCCAACAATATTCCGATACACCAGAATCTACCAGCTGCTGTTCCTGAGCCACAATAACCAGCTTAGGCACCCAACTCACCTAGATACCCACAACGTAGGTAACCACCGTAGAAATGACTACTATGATGCGTCAAAGTATTAACTCAACTCACCTTGTATTAACCTTGATGGCTGGTGAGGCTATCCAGTCACAATGTTCAAGCTCGTGCTCAAAACACTATGTTTGCTTGTAACTCAAAATACAATTTTCAAATAATTACATGTTGGAGACATTGCTTAAATTTAGGGTTTTGTGCGGGAGGAGTGTTATGTCTTATTCCCCAAGGTCAGCTAGCTAGCAGAAATTATCTACTTATGCAATTGTTGTTTTTTGATTAGAGTGACTCATTCTATTAATATGGCATGGCTTGCTATATCTTCTTGCATGCTAGTCAGTTGATTAAATAGACTGTAAGAAACAAGTCAACCTCTCGTTCCTACACAACCTAAGGATTTATCAAGTGCCAATAAAGATACTGCATTCTTTAATTATAGCTCTGCTTGGTTTGCCAAGGGAAAGACGAGAATCAAATTCTTGCCAATGTTTCTGACTAGCATTGTGATGTCAGCCAGCGTATCATAGATGCATTCACTACAAATGCTACTGCCCGAACACCAAGAATTCTTATTGCTTGCTTTGATATTAGCAGAGTATAGAGAGATCATTCTTGTCACTGTTTCTGATTTTGGCATTGTGATAGCAGTCAGCAAATCATAGCTGCAGTACCTATAAACGCTATTGAACAAACATCAACATTTTTGGTTGTCAGGGTGTAAAAGTTTGGAGAAGGCATCCACAAGTCTGCTTATCGGCTTGCCCTCGAGTTTGTTTATTGGCTCACCCTCGAGTCTGTTTAGCGGGTTGCTTTTGAGTCTATTAAGCGGCTCGCCCTCAAGTCCGTTTATTGGCTCACCCTCGAGTCTGTTTATCGGCTCACCCCCGAGTCTGTTAAGCCTGGTTCCCATATCGATTGCAAGAGTCCGGCGGTAATATTGCCCAGCAAAACGCTTGCAACGCTAGGCGGCTTATGTTCACATAAAGCTGCATCGATAATAACGACATAAAAATGTTCGCTCGCCATGCCGTTTCGATAATGCTGACCTTCACCTGTACACTGCATTTCGGGAAGGTTTTGCCTGCGGCTATTCGCGAAATTTGAACAGCGCTAAACTCTTGCGTTGCCACCGGCAACTACCGGGGGTCCTCTGCGGTACCCGGCGCGTAGGTTCCCATTTCACTGCTAATAGCCGGCGGTGTTGTCATCGGTGCTTTGCGGCGTATATGGGAACCAGGCTTTAATGGGCTCGCTCTCAAGCTGTTTATCGGCTAACCCTCGAGTCTGTTTATCGGCTCGCACTCGAGTCTATTTATCGCCTTGCCCTTGAGTCTGTTTATCAGCTCTCCCTCGAGTCTGTCTATCGGCTAACCCTCGAGTCTGTTTATTGCCTCACCCTCAAGTTTATTTATCGGCTCACCCTTGAGTCTGTTAAACGACTCACCTTCAAGCCTGTTTATCAGCTCGCCTTCGAGTCGGTTTATCAGCTCGCCTTCGAATCTGTTTATCTGCTCGCCCTCAAGTCTGTTGCCAGTTCGCCATTGAGTTGGGAGATGCCTACTGTGGTATGTTTATCAAACACTCAGTTTATTCAAATTCAAAACGCAACTGAATCTCTAACATAGTCATTGCATCAAACATGACGTAATGTAAGCATTGCAATAGGCTGTACATTCTACATAGGCAATACATTCTACATCCCCTCTTGATCTCAAGATCAACTGTTGTAAAACAATAAAGCATAACATCTAACAGATCTCAGGATTAACTGACTTGTACAACCATTACAGCACAAAATTTGATAATCACTTAGGAAGACATCTATCTCAAACAGGTCTGTTTTCAAAGACACTATTTTCATGGAGATCAGAGTCAACAGGCTCTCGATTCAACTGAGCATTGTTATCAAACAGGTCTGAAATACTAAACTCAACTTTGACCTGATTAGACTCTCTAGTTGGCCTAGTTGATACATGTATACCATCTGCAATGTCATCTTGATGAGCCAATCTCAGGTCAGACACATGCCTATTTGTGCCATCGACTTCAACCGAAGTGCTAGAATTTATCTTTGTCACTTTTCGGCATTTCCACTTATCAAAGCACCTAGCATTAACTGGCTTAACATAAACAGTGAGTGTCTCCAAATTTGTATGGGTTAAGGTAGCAGTCTATATTGTCACTAAGCTTTTGTGGTATTTCTGTCGATTTGGTCGCCCCTGCTAAGTCACTGCGATAGCTGTATAGTTCTTCCACAGGCACTATACTATTGGAGTTTGGTGAATTGTTATACCAATATGCCAATTCTTCAGGTCCTTTACCAGTTCTCATGACCGCTCTTTTTATAGTACGGTGATGTCTTTCAATCATTCCATTTCTAGTAGGTTTATAGGCACAGCTGAGGATCTGCTCTACACAACATTTCTGCAGAAACTCTTTCATTCTAGAGCTTGTGAAACAAGGCCATTATCCACGTGGGCCATTGTCACTCAGAAACTCCTTAGGAGGTCCACGTTCTTGAAACACATTGTCCAACTGTTTGATTACTACGTCTGATGTTTCATTAGCCAGTTTGAACCAAAGCGAAAACCTGCTAGACCCACAATCAATAATAGTCAGATAAGGTCGACCGTTCACATGAGTAATATCTGATGCAAGGCGCTCCCATACATTTGCTACGTTTAGCTGACCATGATCCAATTTGATTGGATGAGGATCTACACTGTTACACATAAGACAAGTTTTCACTACTTGCTCAACTATGTCTTTCTTGATTGTTCGTCCAAGCTTTTTCTGTGCAAAGTACAGGGTTTTGCTGACACCAAAGTGGTGGTCTTGATGAACTTTCTTTACATCTTCTATCTCATCTGTGTTAGAAAGTGCAAACCCTGAGCATGCAACAACTTGTTGCCATTTCTTTGGTACTCTGGTTAGGACATCCGACTTGTTCTCACCTGATGGAACAAGTTCGATCATTAGTGTTAACCCGTATTCATCAATCAGCTGACCAATAATTCCAAGTCTACGTCGAATGATCAACTCACTGAGGCTAGTAACCTTAGGCCTTTTGGTATCTTCTATCACTGAATTTATCCACCCATAAACAGTAGCTGAATCTGTGATCACTTGCACATTTGTCATTTTTTCACTTTAGCGCTAGGTTGATTCCTTTCAATGCAGCTTCTAGCTCAGCAACATTTATATGAGCACCATCATCCTCTTTACGTAGCCATGCTGCATCCTCAACAGTGTAACCATCTACCTCCAGAGACACTCCGAGAGCCAAGTTGCTGGCATCACACCACACAGTACACTGAGAGGTCTTCTTGACATCCCACTTGCCTCTCACTGGGTATTGCTCTTGTACTTTTTGAAATATTTCATCCAACAAAGATTTCACAGAACTAGGAACTATTTCAGACCAGTCTATGTCATTAGTCAATCTCTTTACATAGCTACAAGCAACTCTTAACCATCCAGCAACTGGGTAATGTCCAACTAGTTTGCCACAAATGGAAAAAAGGTCTCTTTTTGTAACCTTTTTGAAACTACAGGCAACTCACCATCTCACTTCCAGTTGTACTGATCATCTTCTGCATTGTTTACTCTAAGATCCAACACACGAGTATCTGATAGTGTCAATGGGTCTTTTGCTACAAGTCCAAACCTTAGTAAGTGAGCTCTAACAACATCAGCTTGAACCACCTCCTCGTTTACCCAAATGTCATCAATGTAGTGATCAGTTCCATTGCAAATCTGTTCATCCAATGAGAGCACTTTATCTATGATCTTGGACATTATCTTGGGAGCAACATTTAAACCAAATCCCATGCGTGTCATTACATACGTTTTACCTCTGCACTTCACTGCCTGGAATCTTTTCAGACTGGGCTCTATATGAATTTGTAAATAAGCCTTCTTCAAATCTAACAGACATGCTTTGCTTCCCCCTAACCTCAAATTTCACATTTTTTCTTGGCAAATTGCAGTCTCAACACCTGGATTACTGTGAATATAGTTGTTTAGTTCACGGTAATCCATAACAGGGCGAATCTTATTGGGCTTGTTTGGTTGTTTTGCAGCCATCAATGGAATTATCCCCTCTACATGACCATGGACTGTGCTATAATGTAACTCCAGCCATTCATCATCTATCCAGCGATGCACTTCTTCATCAAACTCTTTTCTGTCATCATCATTTATATTGTATTCAGAGCAATGATTTTGTAGAATCGGTTCATCATCTTTCCATTTCCATTTGACAAACTATGCACTACTATTAAACCATGCTATGAAATCTTTATCATCAATCTCTAAACTACTCTGGTGTCTTGTGCCAACACTTATCACCGGCACCTCACCACCAAACGTAACACCATTGTAAACATCAACTTTAACTCCACCGAGTTTAGCAATAGCATCCAATCCCAATATCACTTGTGCTCCACCTACTAGTGCTGGCGCAATCAAGCACTGCAGAAGAAGCTCTTTTTTTCCTGTGACATTGACTTCTAAAACAGTTTCACCCTTAAACTCAGTAGTTTTACTATTTAACATGCTGACAATTCGAACAGGACCGCTAGGCCTTTTACCCAATTTAACACAAAAATCATCTAAAACCACAGTCTGTTCACAACCAGTATCTGCAAGAGCTGTTGCCGATACTTTGTTTACATATATATCAATAAATGGTAGCACCTCTTTGTTCAGTGATTTGTAGCAGGGAGAGTATCCGGTGCAGACACTCCCCGATTCTCGTTTCCCTTAGCCTTAGGGCAATTCCTAGCTATGTGATTGCCAAGCTCTTGACAGTTGTAACACTTTATTAGTCTTTTTGCACTCTTTACAACCTTGGATGGGCACTGGTGGGCTCCATGACCTCTGCCATTATTAATTGAACAAATCTGTCCAGCAGGTTTTGAGCCTACCTACCCCATTGCGCAGACTCATTGTGCTCCACCATTGCTAGACATAATCGTTCTTGCTCTCGTGGCCAACTCTGACAACGAAAGTGTTTCAACTGCTGAAATGGATTTTATCTGGGTAGCTACATCAATTGGTAACCCAGCCACAAAAGCACACTTCAACAAGAGTTCTGGTACTGTTTGGCCAATCAGAGCTACTAGCTTACGCAAATCTGCCAGGTAAACATCAACAGTTTCTCCTTCTTTGTATATCCTTCTTTGTAGTTGTCCATATGCACAAAAGTTATTTACTCCAAAAGCAGTCATTAGCTCCTGTTTAATCAGTGCATAATCCTTTTTAGTGTCGGCTGACAGTTGTTTATAAATGGCGAATGCCGGTCCAGACAGAAAGAGTGGCACAAAAGATTTCAACTCCGTAATATTCTGCAGCTCAGCTACAAGCTCTAACTTGTCACACCTCTCAGAAAAGTCACCACTCTTCTCTACGTCTTCATAGGTTTTAATCAAGTCTGAAAGTTTTACTGCCATTATTGTCAGTTTTGCCGAAATAGCTTGTGGTATGTTTATCAAACACTCAGTTTATTCAAATTCAAAACGCAACTGAATCTCTAACACAAAGTCATTGCATCAAGCATGACGTAATGTAATTGCAATAGGCTGTACATTCTACATAGGCAATACATTCTACACCTACTCTTGCCTAGTAGGGTTTACTTCAACTTTTTCGTAAACGGTCCAACAGCCATGATTGTTCTTTATAAAAATCTGTGGTTACATCCACAAAAAGAGCATACTGCTGCAAGGCTTTTAAGCACTTTGAACCAACAAACCCTTTTTTATTCTTAGGTAAGAAAAATGCGGACAAATTTGGTGTGACTTAAATCGAGAGATGATAAGTAGGCCTATATTAACTTAGTAATGTAGATAGTTTGAAACAGTTTTGCTTTACATAGCAACACACCTCCTGTTGTGTAAATATCAAAAATATAAAATTAAGAATCAGACAAGCTGGTTAGTTGAACCAACATTTTAGAGTAAGTCGAAATCTTGGTCGTAATGTTAATGATAAACACAATTTTTTTTAATTCAAATCATGTTCCATTAGCTGATTCTAATTAATAACATAACAAAAAAGTACTATTTGTTATAAAGGTTGCCGCTGATCTACATTTACTACAATATGAAAGAATGTTGCAGTACTGACAAAACTGTCACTTCTTCGCTTCCCCTTGAAGTTGTAAGGGGCGACCATGCGCGGTACAGGCCAGCATTGGGCAGATGCTGGTCATGAGCAGTTAAATTTGATCACCGTCCCGTCTTTAGCATATCATAGAAAATGTTGGTGCATGTGAGTTGTAGTTTTTCTGACTTATCGATCTCAGGCTAATCTACAGCCGAAGAAGTGACTAAACAGCGTTGGATGTAACGAAAGAACTACTCATGTACTTTTATAAAACAAAACCGACTAACTGAAGGACCGCATTATAAAAGGATTAGCTTAGACATAGTCCGAAAATTATGCAGCACGATCAATATACACTTTCAAATATTAACTGTGCAATAACAATCAACTAACTTATGATTCGGTCTTTTTTTCAAAGGGAAACATGGCGGCAGGAGATAAAGCGTGAGTAAAAGATGTACATGACACTTTAAAACGGTTCGATACGATTGAATAACTTTTTGTATTAGATGTTATAGTAGCTCACAACGAGAATTTGTGTTCGTCGCTTATTTTGTTCAATACTCTGGTCGCAAATTTTTTCATCAAGCATGCTTACTTGCATGTTTGCACAGGCTCTCATTGAATGAACATCATTTTAAGATTTTGGCGGTTCCGCATTTATTCTATAAGTTTTTAAAGTATTGCATTGCTTTTGCAGTCTAGCATTTTAGTTTAAATATATTAGCGTCTGAGTGATGGTAAAAGTTTATTTGGCACAACTTCGCCATTTCGAAAATGTGCTTGTTGAACCCTGTTGACAGTTATACCATCATTTATAAGATGGTATGCGCTCATCTTATAGCTTTATTGTGACTGGATATAGTTTTAGTTGTTTATCAAAGTCTTAGAATTTGCCGGCTTTGTTCGAGATATCGTTGAATGCGATATTGTGGCAATATTTTTCAGTTTCGTTTTAGTATTGAAGAATGCATTGTGTTGTGTTTGTATTTTAGGACACCTCCTTCAGTTTCTTGGGCTCAGAGAAATGATAAAGTATTTTTAACCATAAATATAGAAGATTGTCAATCCCCAGATATTCAGCTTACAGAAACTACATTAACATTTAAGTAAGTATCTGCCCAGTATATAAGTTGAATATGCCTGATATGTAGTTTCTCAATTTACTTTCATTGATTTGATTGGTCTTCTCTATTCTGGTCTTTGCGTTTTATTTTTTCCACATGATTAATGCTTACAATTTTTGCTAAAGATTGTCATAGGATATATGTGGAAACACAAAACAAGATATGTAAATATGATGTGCCCAATAGTGATAGTCCTGCATATACCGTAAAACCTTTTTTGAGCGCCACTTATTTGACCGCTACCTTTACTTGAACGCCGCCTCTATTTGAATGCCACCTCTATTCGAGCGCCACCGCTATTCGAGCGCCACCTCTATTCGAGCGCCATCTCTATTCGAGCGCCACCTCTATTCGAGAGCTACTATAAACAAGGATTGAAACATAGAATGCCACCTTTATTTGAGCACAACTTTGACATTCTTTGATCCTTGCGAACCCATAAGCGATCAGTAAAAAATTGTCCGCAAACTGTTGCTAATAATGACACCATGACATGGTTAAATCAATAACAATTAATTCTTTTGTTGTTACTTTTCGTATGGAAGTCCATTTTCTAACTCCAATGCATTACAGATTTTTTGTTAAAACTTTAAATGTAACGTCATAGAATTAAACAATAACTGTATCAGGCTAATAATAGTTCCTTGATACTTGCTATCTGTGAAAAACCGTTTATCATTGACGATGGAATCTGTCCCACTATTTTGAAGCTACCACTTCTGCTTAGCACGCATGTGCAAGCACCTGGTTTCACCATTACACCTGGTTTCTCTGTATTTGTTCGACGAGTGTATTATAAATGGCTACGCGTAAAGGTTTTGCGGTGCAAAAAATTGTTTGGATGCTAATATCGACTAGTTCATCAGTGCAGAAGAGTTGAGGTCAGAAGACACTGGAAAATATTCAACAGCTAGAAGTTGAAATGGGGCCAAACGAAACCAACACTCAGAACGCAACTGGCTAAGCAACTGATGCAAATATTTTTGTTTCAAATATGTTAATTTTTGTTATAGGTTCTGTTTTAGGTTTTATTCCTATAAAGCTCACGATGGCTCGACGGTCATAACTGCACTCTATTGCACATGAGAAGCCAGTTTTGTCTGCAAACTGTCATGAACATATCAACGAGTGCAATGAGCTTTCATGCAACATGTTTAAATATAGCTATAAAATAAAAATATACCTTCAATCTTAGAATGAAATAAAAAAATTGAAAGCATTAAATTACAACACAAGCTATAAAATTGTAAGCAATAGATATAAGCTGGTATAGGTATCCCAATGCGTATTAACTTAGTGATACACGACAAGTTGGAGGTAGGTTGGCACATTTTTTGTATTTAACCGGGTTAATGTCACTTCGTCCGAAAGAGAGTGCAAAATATAGGTGACATACGCTTCGCTCGTAAAAATATTAAATTTATCCTCCCAAAAATTCCGATTTGCCATTTGAAAAATACAACGGCACCCTATATTTGAATGTCACTTCTAATTGAGTGCAACTATTATAGGGGATGGTTCGAAAAATAGAGCGCAATGGCGAGTCAAATAGAGGTTTTACGGTATACTGTGTTATACGATGACAGGTTGCTCGCAGCATAAAGTAAAGAAGTTTCTCAAACGCTGTCTTAATTAATCAAACAGCATTTCTAAAGTTTTCCTAATATGGGGTAAATTTAATTTCAAATTTAGATTTTCTGTTCAGCATCTTTTAGTCATTTTAGAATATTCGACCTGTTGTGCCATGCTTTATTTTACTAAGCACTGAACTCGAATTCGAATCATTTGATCCTCGTGTTAGCAGAGGATCAGGTGCACGTTTCGCTTCTCGGCTGCCAAAATTTTGGGTCATACAGCTTAGGGAAGCTTTGTGGAGTCGGAATAGCAAACAAATTACTGCTTCACATTACATAAAAGAATGTCCTAGAACACAACATAATAAGCGATGTTTTGCTTATCCTTTGCTATGTTGATTTAATTCTGATGTTTATTCTCAGAGGCAAAGGTGGCCCTCACGCCGAGGACCATGCAGTAGAACTAGAGTTTTATGGAGAATTAGATACAGCCAAGTCAAAATATGTCGTCAATTCACGAAACATTCCCATGGTGTTGTTCCGAAAAGAGGAAGGCCCCTACTGGCCCCGGTTATTAAAGTCAAAAACTAAAGTAAGTTGTTTCTTCGTTGAGTTTTTTGAATTTGCTTCTGTCTGTTTTTTTTTTAATTAGTCAATTGAAAGGCGATAATGATAGAAATTTTTTTTTACAAATTTGGGATATGCAACTTTATTTTAGTTGTGATAAAAACATTTCCCTGCCTTCAAAGTGCATTCCAGTGTTTCTCAATAAGCACTTGGATCATTAAAGTTATCTGTCATTGTTTATGTAAACATATAACATATCATATGTAATGGCACAATCAAGCCTCGTTCATAATTTAAAATTGATGAAAGTTGGAAATTGTGCACTTCTTGTTGTGTTTAAAAACATGTCAGTTAAAAATAATAAAATGTAAGTTTGTTGGCTTTGGAAATGTTATACTGGTAGTATAGTACATAACTGTTGCGACAAGTCTATGTGGGTTCAAATGGTTCAGTAATACACGTGCCTATAAACTGACTTGTAATAGAATTCCATATAGTTTGTAATGTTTAGTAATCACAATCAAGGTTGTAAACATTGAATACAATAAACAGCAAAAGTTGACATAAAATGGGAGGCGCAGGAATTAAAACATGAAATTGTTCACCCAATTATTCCAAAAGCACATTACTCGGCATGTGATGAGCTTAAAGTTATTGCTACTTGGTAATTTTCACACATGCCAGAGGCCGAAGCTCATGGGAGGCGAAATAAAAGGGCTGTGAAATATAATGCTTGTCTTTGGTGATGCATCTTTTTGTTTAAAATCTATTTTTTGTTGCCTTTTTTGTTTCCTTTAAAATACAACCACCAATAACCAGTGATACATTTGGGGCAAAACAATGGGTGCAAATATTAGGCTAGCGTGTCTGAATCTATTCTAAAACTAATTTTATATTTTCCTTTTTTTATATGAATATATAAAAAAAGCATAAGAAAATTCTTATCTGTAGTGTTGCATCAAAACGTTGTTAGCTTCACATTTCTATGGCTGCTTATGCGATACCTTGTGTAAGTAGGTATATATACATGTATGTTAAAAAATGGTTAAACCTGACAGTTTTGTATTTTTTATGCAGCCTTTCGCTATTTTTTGTAATATTTACATAATCTTTGAGTAAAAACTAAGCCAAAATTGAAGTGCATGCAATATTGTAAGTGCACGTAATATTACACTTTGCTAAGTTCAAACTATTGATGTAAAAATATTACATTTATATTTATTTTGATTCTTTGAGCATATTGTTTCTTTTAAAAAATTTGTTGGCATTCATTTTTTAAAAATATTGTTATTTTAAACTATTTCCTACAAAATCCACAACAAAACAATATGGAAATAATGCGTATTCCATAGTATTACTTTATTTTGGAAGGCGCTGTAGATTTCCGACTACATAACTATAAAAACAATGTTTGTGTTTTTCATTGACCAACAAACTGCTGGTGTGCAAGCGTGACCAACGCTTATGAATTGCTTCCTGAAGAAATTTATCATGATTAAATAAGCTTGTCTATCCCATTATGAACTTTACAAAACTCGTAAACTGTTCTGCCATCACACCTACTTCAACTACGCCCTTGTTTCTTTTGTCATGGCGTTGTAGTAGATATTATAAATGGGAATGATTATTGACTGCATGTTTTATCATATTTGTGTTTAGTTTGAAAGTAATGTATTTTTTCCTCTTTCGGCGGGTCTGTATACCACTATTCCCTATGTGAGTTGTTTATCAGGCTGCTAGATAGTCGCGAATGTTTATGTACACCGACATACAATACGATAACTTAACATGTTTAGGTGCACTGGCTGAAAACAGATTTTGACAAATGGAAGGATGAGGATGAGACAGATGAGGAGGACGCTGGAATGATGGGCATGGGAGGTCCAGGAATGGGTGGACCAGGTTAGTCCTGGCCTTTTCTGTTATTTTATCCTTATAGTATGAGTCACCTATTGTACATCATATTCAAGGCATTGCTAATTAGTGAAGTTGTTAGCAATTCCGAGCTCTGCATCACAGTCATATTTGCCTTTAGGAGGAATGGACCTGAGCTCGATGATGGCTAATATGGGTAACTTTAACGCAGAAGCACCTCCAGGGGATGAAGATGGTGGTAAAGAGGAGGAAGAGGACAGTGATGATGAAGGTAAGGCATCCAATATACGTGCATTCCGCTTTAATCTAGTTTTTGTATGAAAATGTTAATTTCCTTATCAAGTAGAGGTGACTTTTACGTTCTTATAAATTAGGCTGAGGTTTTCCTTTTCAATATAAATCTGTATTTGTTTATAGATATGCCCGACTTGCAGTGACCTGCATCAACTGTCTCAGGAGCTTCCACAATCACTCATCTCTCTCAAGCCTCATGCCCATAAGAACAACTCGTTAGTTATGTCTCATGTATAGGTTTTTGGCTTACTGCTGCTTTACAATGTTTATTACATTATAAATTATTGCAGCGAGAACATAACCTTTCGTTACAAAATACCGTACAAACCATTCACCAATTTATTGTTTGTATATACGTATCCAGGTACTTTTCATTTAAAATATATTGTTGTCTCCTCCACATTTCTGTATCGTTTCCTCATTCATGTTGTTTGCCTTACTTGGCATTGAAATTGTTTCCATATTTTTGGCAAACTCATTTGTCAATGCATGAGCATCAAGGTTGGAAGCTATTCTCCTAGAATACTTTAGAGATGCGCAAATGATGCCAGCACGTATATGTGCTCTATTCATAAGATGCCAAGCTAAGTCCATCAAAGCATTTTATGGCAAGCACCCATTGAATACTTATGTGGTACCTGCAACGTGACAATTTGGTTGTCAGATACAGATATTCTCTAAGAAAATGCAGAAACTTACTGCAATGTATGCATCTACATACGTGTAGATTTTATCCATATACAAAATCAGACAAATCTGTTAATACCATTGACTGGAAATTAGGAAATTTGGTAGAACGCAACCATCAGCTAGGAAATATGAGTCCGTGACATGATTCATTAATTAAATGGATTGATGCATTTCATACAGATACATTGGGGTTGGTGTCAGTTGCAGAGTTAGTGGATGCTAAGCATAATTTTAGTGAAAATTGATAATTTATGCTGTGCTATATATTCAAAACAGATTAGATATTACAAAAAAACAACTTTTCTCGGCATGGCATGGATTCAGAATAAAGAACATAGTAAACTGTTTTATTTGATAAAATCTGATCACAATAAAACATTAGAAATAACGCTTTATCAGTAAATAGCAACAACCAGGCTTTCCGTAACCACAACTATAATTAAGCAAGCATATTCAACAGATATGCTGATTTCACATGGAGATGTACTAGCCAATGCTGTGGTTAAAACCAAGATTTGCACACAGTGCACAAAAGCATGTTAGAGTAGACCAACAGGTAGGACTGCTCTTATGACGGAACAGGAAAATTGCCTAAATATAGTAAGTCATTATCCCTTGCTGGCAAGCTCTTTGTTGACCCTTTTCACGAGAGCCTTTTTGTATGAGAATATGTCTCCGTCCCACTTGGTCACCGTCTGTTTCTCACACACCCATATGGCTTCAGCAACCTGCAATCATATACGTAACATGAGGCAAGTACTACTTGCAATAATAAAGCAGCCACAAAAAAGTTTTTGAAATGGGAGAACCATGACGGAAGAAAGTGGGAGACTATGGGGCATAATGCTAGCCATAGTTGGATGAGGTGACCACAAGCTTTAAGATTTAGAGGAAGAGTCTGACACGCTGCAACAATCATAGCACATGTCGGTTCACAAGAATTTGTGAGCCACGCAATCAAACAATGGCCTGAACACTTCACACACCGACAGTTTTGCACCCAGCCAAACCCTTTTGCCTGCTTGTAGAGTGTGTGGACAACGGCACACTTATTTGACGCGCGCTTACACTGATCTTAGCTAATGTAGCTCAAGGACACACAACCCTACATACAGGAGTGATATTTGTAACCTGACTGATAATTGATTGATTGATAATCTTGGCTCAGATAAGCGTTTAGGGGAAGTCGGAGGAACTACAGCAAAATATGACATGAGGACTTGTTTGCCGAGTTGAAATATATGGGAAGACAAATCTTAAATTTCAACTTTCAAAACCTGCAATACAGCGGTTTTTCGGACGTACAACTTCTAATAATAAGACTGCCAAGTGCTTGGAGAACAGACAGTCAATTTACCCATGTCATAAGCTTCCAGTGCTTTTGTAAGACCAGTATCGAAGTACAGTCACACCTTGACATACACGTCTCAACGTTCAAGCAATTTGAGATACAAGGAAACGCTGGTACAAATTTTTGTCTTGAAATATGAGACAAATTTAAAATACAAGGTAGGCCATAGCATGTTTACCATACATGCTAGGTGATGGAGTACAGCCAGCTACTAGAACAGCATCGCCCGGTCTTTCTCAACGGATAAAAAAATTGAAAGTGAAGACAAAATTAGAAATTAAAACTAATTTTTAAGTGCATGAGAAACAAAACTCAATTAAATTAAATTTAGAGTTTATTTTATATTACGTAGTGTCACAACAGTGTAGCGTATTGCCATCAAGTCTCTCTCACACCGCCGATAACTGCAACAGCCTGTCTGGAAGGTAAGAACTCCATACAGTACTGTACATAATACTGTTACTTTTTATTGGAGATCATAACCATTAGATATGTATTTGTTACTTTGTGGGCATAGGAGATGAATTAAAATAATTAAAAACAAGCTTTTCCACTGTATTGTCGTATTTTAGGTGGTATTTTAAGAGGGAGGAAACGAATCAATTTGTATTTGGTTATTTTATATAGGAAACACTGATTTGAGAAACAAAAGAATTGACATATAAGCTCGGTTCTGAAACGCATTAAGGTCCTATGCCGAGGTACGACTAACTGAATTTGCTTTTAAGAAATTACATAGGTTAAGTGATGTTAAAGACGCAACATAAATTTCAAATATTTTGCACGACTTTACAATCAAATGCTGCCAACTACGTGACTGTTTATGTTCCGGCATATTCGAATTCTAACACAATTTAAATTGAAAAGGAATGTATATGTAACAGAAAGTGTATTCTGAACTGATTCTTTGAACACTAAATGGAAGAACATTATTTTAAAAAGGCTCAATAAAAATATAAATACTGACTCAATAAATAACACATTGCTAAACACAGTGTTTCAGCTAGCCGAGTTGACAGTCAGTTACAACGCCAGTTACCATGCAGTAACAATAGCAATCTGTGCTTGTTATTGAACTAGGCAAACATATTATAGAAACCCATTTCACGAGGAAATCATTCTGGTTTAATACACCATAGTGATATATTATTGCAATAAATATTGTTGGGTATATACTTTACTGAACAATGTTTATTGCAATAATATATCACTACTAGCTGTACTACCCGGCGTTGCCCGAGTAATAAAAAAGTCTTTGGACAGAAAATTTATTTTTATATAGCATACCGTATACAACATTTACCATTCTAATTTCTAAACTTCATATCGTGGAAAAAACCTTTAAGCAGTTCAAATGAGTTGAGAGAAAAAAGAGAACTGTAAAGGTTTTCAAGCTTTATCAAATAACTACAACTTTTAAACTTCATATCATGAAAGAACTTTTTGTTGAAATAAATTAGGAAGAAAAACAAAACTGTATATGTGGTTAAATGTAAATGCGAAATAATTAGCAAGTAATGGCTAAATATAATCTGTTTAGCTATGATTACAATGAAAAATTATTCAATAAATAAGGTAATCAAAAAGTTTATTTTATTTTTATATAATTATAATTTAGTATAATTAAGTATATTTATTTTTATTTAATATATAACAAAATTTGCCACTCAAATGTTGTTATATGTTAAATTTCGTTTCATATAAACGAAATTTAACATATAACAACATTTCATGTTGTTATATGTTAACAACATGAAATGTTGTTAACATATAACAACATGAAATGTTGTTATATGTTAACAACATATAACAACATTTCATGTTGTTTCAAACATGAGTTTGAAACAACATTTCATGTTGTTTCAAACTACATATCATGAGAAAAGTGTTTTGTGTAATTGAAATAAATGAAAAGAAAAAATAAAAAAAACTGTCAAAGTTTTTAAATTTTTTCAAACAACTGTAACTTTCAAACTTCATATCATGAGGAAAAGGTTTTGTGCAGGACAACTAAATTAAAAATAAATAAAACAACTGTAAAGGTTTTCAAACCACTGTAAATTTAAGATTTCATAACTTTCAGCGACGTGTAAGGTTGTTCGAAAACCGAAACAATTTTTCCCAACAAAATAAAACTAATAAAATTTGTTTTTATATAACATACCGTATACGACGTTTACCATTCTAACTTTTAAACTTCATATCATGAGAAAATACTTTTAAGCAGTTCAAATGAATGAAGAGAAAAAAGAAAACCACTGTAAAGGTTTTCAAGCTTTTTCAAAGAACTACAACTTTTAAATTTCATATCATGAAGGAAGTTTTTAGTTGAAATAAATTAGGAAGAAAAATAAAACTGTAAATGTGTTTAAATAAAAATGTGAAATCATTAGCAATGGCTAAATATAATCCATTTAGTTATGAGTGCAGTGAAAAATTATTTAATAAATAAGGTAATAAAAAAGTCTATTTTATTTTTATACAATTACAATTTAGTAGTACAGGACAACTAAATTAAAAATAAATAAAACAACTGCAAAGGTTTTCAAACCACTGTAAATTTATAATTTCGTAACTTTCAGCAACGTGTAAGAAGGTTGTTCAAAAACCGAGTTGTTGTACATCCGAAACAATTTTTCCCATTAAAATTAATCTATGTAAATTATGTAATCCGTTCCAAGGCAAGAAAACAATTTTGGTAAAGTATTTTTTCAACATAAGCTGTACTGTATATTACATACTATAAATAGAAATGGGTAGATATAGATTGTGTTTAATTTTAATAAAAGGTTTTCTATTTATGATGATGGAAATAGAAAACAAAAGAAAACATTTCGTACGTTTGGCTCTTAAAACATCAAAAACATTAAAGGTTAAGATACAATAGTAAAAGTGCAAAAATTGATAATTAAACAGCTAACAATGCAACTGATTAATTACGTCAAAAATCGTAGGAAAAAGAAAATATAAACAGCAATGGCACGTTAACTTCACATCTTTAAAGGAGAATCCTCCTCCAAAACAATTTAGGGTAACTCGACTAGAGGGGTTATCTCCCTAGCAACTTTTTTCGGAAGAGGAGACGTCGTCCGAGATGGTTCCTCCCTTTTTGTAAAGAATTTATGCTTCTCCGTTTGTTAGCAAATGTTTCCATGCGTTTCCAGAGCTTTGTTTATTGCAATGCGCATGCTCCGGTTTGGTCGAGAACCGAATTTATATTCGAGCTACGAGACGACCAATTCTCAAAATCTTTGGTGAAAAACCTATGGCTAAAATAATTAGCACGCGCATGTATTATGTGGTATATGATAGTGCCATTGTCCGCTAAGTTGTGGCAGCTCAATGGTAGAGCGTACACGTATGAACATTTCCGATGCATTCGTAGAGAGTTCAAATCCATCAGAAAACAGCATGTTAACACTTTCAAGACTTACATCGAATTATTTCGATTGGAGTTGCCCTCTCCAAGTGGCTAACATCGAAATAATTCGACCGTGATTATGTTAGTTCATGGTACTAGTTTTTGACCTTGGATCGGCTAATATTGCCAATATTCTGATAGCCGAGAGTTTTTGCTTTGTGTACAAAAAAATTTTGCCACTAGCTTAAATAAAACTGGAAATATTAGCAAAAACCTCAGGCTATGTCAGAATTGTAACTTTCTCAAGTTTTTTTTTTTTTAATTTGAGAAAACTGCTAGGATTTTTTCTACATCAAAGAAATAGCTGCAACTGTTGATGAGTTGGTAAATGAAAGTGATAGTGAAGTAAATGTAGATGACTGTGATGATGAGGAAGGTGAGTAAAATTGAAAATACTCTCAGAATTAGTCACAGTAGATGAAAATCACAGCTTTAGTGAGTAAAAGATGGCAGTGCAGTTTCACTTTATTTAGTGTGTCAAGAAATGGCTTGACCAATGGATGATTTAGAGACACTCATTGATAGACTCCTGATGGTTGTAACTCATCTTGTTAGTTCAATCTTTGGTCACACTCACATCTCATATGATTAGTCGCTTTGGCCAAACTATTATTAGATATGTAAGCGACTACTGGCTAATAGTAGTAGATTACTAGACTAGTTCTAAAACTGCTTCTATAGGGTATAATGCTGCAAAGTAGGTTATTTTACATTCTACATGCAAATATTTCCCACCTTTCCTCTCTGTTGGGGAGAGGAAGTCTGGGGTATGGAGGGATAGGAAGGGTGGGGTGTGGGGAGATTGAAGGAGTGGGGTGTGGGCGGATATTCCTCCTTTTCCAATCCACCTCTGCCCCAACCGACCGATTTTAGAAGCAAGCTGTGGGCTATTCATACATTTATAAATAATAGCTACAAAACCATTATAATTGTATTAGATTACTGATGAAGCCAATAGGAAAATTGGTGGTTGATCCAATTCAGATAGTGATATGCCTATGGATATGAATGATGATGATCACCACGAACTGGGAATAAGCGAGAGCAATTTTGAAACAGACTATTATGTGTTGACTGTTTTTTGTCTTATAGGCTTAATGTGAAATAATTATATGTCATGTCAGACATAAATAGAAGTAATATAATACAATCAAAGTATTTACTGCAATGAGCAATACCTTGTACTCTGTTTATGAAAAATATCATTTTTGCTTTGAAAAGGCATTCTTTGTTTTGAGGTTACATAGATTAGATTTATCAGAATAAACTCATATTTAGTATGATATGAAAGCTCATGTTTTCAGCTCCACAATGGTGTGCTCATACCTAGCTTTACTAGCATTATGGTAGACATGTTACATAAATAGAAAACCTCAAAAGCGGCCAGCCACTGGGGGGAGGATTGTACTAAAGCGGCCAGACTTGAAAGTGTTAATATCCAGATTTTAAGATCTATAGCCGGAATGCCTACACACACATACATTGAGAAATATATATAGATGGTATATTAGACCACAGGGACTGCCTCGTGAAATGAGTTTCTATAATATGTTTGCTAAGGACAATGACAAACACAGATTGCGATTGTTATTGCATTGTTGTTATTGCGCTGATGTTATTGAAAGCCAAGAGAAGGCAACTCTGCATATTTGTCCATCTGATAGGTTTCTAATAGGGTATATAATCTACCCAACAATCATTTTCACATGACCAACAATCATTTTCACATGACCAACAATCATTTTCACATGACCAACAATCATTTTCACATGACCAACAATCATTTTCACATGACCAACAATCATTTTAACATGACCAACAATCATTTTCACATGACCAACAATCATTTTCACATGACCAACAATCATTTTCACATGACCAACAATCATTTTAATATGACCAACAATCATTTTCACATGACCAACAATCATTTTCACATGACCAACAATCATTTTCACATGACCAACAATCATTTTCACATGACCAACAATCATTTTCACATGACCAACAATCATTTTAATATGACCAACAATCATTTTCACATGACCAACAATCATTTTCACATGACCAACAATCATTTTCACATGACCAACAATCATTTTCACATGACCAACAATCATTTTCACATGACCAACAATCATTTTAACATGACCAACAATCATTTTCACATGACCAACAATCATTTTTACATGACCAACAATCATTTTCACAAGACATAGATTTTACCAAGTGTGTCATGTATTGCTCAAAGTGGGTTTGGAGCAGCTAGAGAAGGTTAAATACATGTACATGGTCTTTACCTGTGAGATAAGCCTGAAGTCGTGGCTAACTAGAATCATGCCTCCCTCAAATAGGTTGATGGCATTGGCTAGCGAGTCAATGGTTTCTATGTCGAGATGGTTAGTCGGTTCGTCCAAGAAAAGCATGTGAGGGGTTTGCCACGAGAGCCAAGAGAAGGCAACTCTGCATCTTTGTCCATCAGATAGGTTTCTAATAGGGCAAGTCTGTAATGAGAAAAAAATAGGCAAACATGACTAGTGTGACCAAATGCCGACGTTAATGCAGTACATTTATGACTTTATACAATGAGTCCTATGCCTAGCTTATATTGTACAGACACCATGAAAACAGCTTAGGCAATCGGTAGATTTTCAGATACCCTTAAACAAGCTATATGTACAGTAGTTTAAAATAGATATAACTCTCCATGCACAATGAATAGCTCCAACCAACTCTGGTTAGAACTCTGGTTATCAACTTGGTAACCAACTCTCGTAACCAAGTTACAAACTGAACCAGCAGGAGTTGTGAGAACCAAATAGTCCCCTCTCTCATTAAAACCTAGCAACTCGCATTAAAACCTAGCAAAATAGGTATACAAGTTTCAAATGATGTAAAAGAACTTGCAATGAAACTAAGGTAGAACCAGGAAATGCATATTATCTACCAAACAAACTGCTTGAATACAGTTACTATTTATGTCAATTCCAGCAGGTCTGTTGTCTTACTTTGCCAGAAGATAAGCAACCAAACTTACATCAGTGAAAAGAATTCAGGTAAAAAAAATTGACGAAAAACATTGAACCGTTTGATGACGTGTTAGTCGTGTGATGGAAGTTGAATGCAAATGTGCATGGTTAAACAATCTGACTGAATGTAAACTTTTAATTAAAACTTTTTGATAATTTTTCTTTTAGACTTTAATTCATTCGCACCCGACTAATTTCTAGGCGATTAGCCCCAGATACCGCTAATTTCTAGGCGATTAGCCCCAGATGCCGCTAATTTCTAGGCGATTAGCCCCAGATGCCGCTAATTCTTCAGAAAGTCGCCGTAATTCAAATTACTACTACAGGAGACAGACTTGAGAGTTGAGATAATTTACTCATTCAAATTTCACAAGAACCAGCCAAGTCTATTTTTTTCAAATTAAATTACATTCATATAGACAACTCATATCCCTTTTATGTGGGTAGATCCATGCCTCAAAGAAGGTAGTTTCAAGAAATTTCCAACTTTTGAAAAAATTGTCATTTGCTATAAAGTTAGATTTGCACCATACAAATTACAAAATATACAAAGTTTGACTGAAATTACTTATTTATTACATACAATACACAGTCATGAATATTATTTACACATTTGCAGTTAGTCATAAACATGAAAATCATGAAACTCTAACTTCGAACTTTTCCTCACGAGTATCATCCTTCAAACAAAAGCGTAGCGAATCTATATGCCAATATAACTATAAAAAAACGTCAGTAAAATGTTTCACATAATAAAAGCATGTTCAATAACTGTTCTTGACTTTTCAGACAGCTCTAAGAATCAATATGATTTTATCGAAACTGAAAAATAACGTCAGTCTGACTACGGCTGGCAGCCGGAAGAGTGCATTTTTATTCGAGCATAACGATTAAAATTGGCAAAATTAAAAGTTAATAAAAACTTTGAAACATTAGAAATAATGTTTTAATTTGATTTATGCAGTCTTTCAATGTCTTACCACTTCTGAATCTGCATATTTACTTCTGAATCTGCATATTTACTTCTGAAGTTGAAAAAATTATCGCGAACGATAAAATTTCAAGTCAGCATGATGATTTCCGGTTTTGGTAGATATTGAGATGGGTGTACTAATTTGGTTATAACTTTTGCCAGACACGTCATAGAGGCATATTTTAAAGTTTGTCTGATTGGCCAGAAATTTTTCCTTCTAACTAATTAAAAATATTTTTTAATAATTTAAAAATAACGATGCAAAGAGTTGGTAAATTTCAGGCGCGAGTTAACTCGCGTTGGGTGCCTAGCAACGTTATAAATACCTGAGTTAACTCGCGCCTGGGTGCGAGTTAATTCGAGTTGGGTGCCTAGCAACGTTATGAATACGCGAGTTAACTCTCACCTGGGTGCGAATGAGTTAAACATATCCTAGATGATACATGTTTAAAATGCAAAATAAGCAAAGACAATGCATGCATTATTTATCTGTTGCGCGCATCACACACCAGCTTTCCATGTCACTCCAGTGCTGGACAGTCACTCAGATGCTAAACAAGTCACCAAACTATCGCACATGCCACTCACCTGCTGCTGACCAGTCAGTCCGTACCTTCCGACAATCTTCCTCATCTCATCTCTCTCCTTTACCGCAGGAAATTCTTTCATCATAAACTCGAGGGCAGATAAATCCATATCCAGCGACTCGGCCAGATGCTGCATGAATACAGGAATGCGGTGCAATAGTGGCGGTGAGGCACATGTCATAATCATATGAAAATGATGTTTACAGCAAAAAAACGCGGTATGATGTGATGTATTTATTTAAATGCTATATATAACCATCTCATGTATTTATAACCAAGTTTTGAGCAGTAGAAGAATTATACAAAATGCAGCATATTCTTACACGAACATTTTTCCACCGTATGACAGGAAACACCAAGAAAATCTCGGAATGCATTAACTTTGTGTGTTGAGGTCTGACTGCACTCGCAAGCAAAGAATACACTCTAAAACAGGGGTGCCCAACCAGTCGATCGCGATCTACCAGTCGATCTTCAAGTGCTTGGCAGTCGATCGCGGGATGATTTTAGGATAACATATAATTACAACATAAAATAATAATTATTCACTAACTAGCAGCAACTACTATTGCTGCACAGCACTTTACTAAACTACTGCACTAAAAAAGTAGTTTTAATAATAACATTATTTACCTATTATCGTTGTTTATGTATAGTCGTGTTTGATTGTGTATTTCAAGACCAACAAAAATACACGTGAACGCCATTCATAAGTTCCCAGCACAGGACCGCAGAAAAAGCCGATAGGTCCGCACTCGATACAAAACCGTGTATAGTTCTTCATGCACCCAAAATAACTTTTGTTAAAATGTTATGCAGCTTTCTGCTAGCAGTCGATCTCGTTTTTTTCTTTTTGAATAAAAACATAAACCCATAAATGAGTGTTAAGACAAATCTGAAACGACAAAAAACCTATCACTTCCACAAGGAATGGGAAGAGGATTATTTCTTTGTCATTTCCAACTCTAAATGCATGTGCCTCATCTGCCAAGCCATCATCTCGCTTCCTAAGAAGGGTAACCTCGAAAGGCATTTCACAACCATGCATAAAAGGTACGAGAATGATTTTCCTGCCCAAAGTGAATTAAGGAAAATAAAATTAAAGGAATTGAAATCGCAACTAGCTGCACAGCAGTCTATTTTTACCAGGCCAAATACGAGAGGCAAAGCAGCTAAGATAGCATCATATCGAGTTTGCCAAGTTCTTGCCAAGCATAAGAAACCATTTCAAGATGGAGCAATGGTCAAGGAAGCATTTATGGAAGCTGCTGATTCATTGTTTGTGGATTTTAAAAACAAAGATGAAATCATGTCCGCAATCAAAGACGTTCAGTTATCGAGAAGTACGATGACAAGGCGATGTGAGGAAATAGAGAAGAACGTCACAGCCCAGTTGCAGAGAGATATTGCCATGTGTGAGTGTTTTTCACTTCAGTTTGATGAGTCAACAGACTCTGTGGATGTGGCACAGTTGTGCCTTTTCATAAGAATGATGTTCGATAACATGACTGCAAAAGAGGAGCTGCTTTGCATCTTGCCTCTTAAAGGACATACACGAGGTGAAGACATATTTCAAGCATTCATGGAGTTCGTTAACAAAATCCAACTGCCGCTAGGTAAGCTTGTTTCCATTACAACCGATGGGGCACCCGCTATGGTGGGCTGTAGTAATGGGTTTATAGCTCATTGCAAACAGAATGACACTTTTCCAGACTTTATTCATTATCATTGCATCATCCACCAGCAGGCTTTATGTGGGAAAGTATTAAACATGCAGGAGGTGATGGATATTGTCATGAAGATTGTTTGTTCAGTTCGAGCAAGGAGCCTACAGAGGAGACTTTTCCGCGCTCATATGGAAGAGGCTGACGCAGAACACACAGATCTGCTGCTTCATACAGATGTGAGGTGGTTGAGCAGAGGTAGATTTTTGGAAAGATTCAGAGAGCTATTGCCTGATGTAAAAGAGTTTCTCAAACAATCTAAACATGCGGAATATGCACAGCTTGAAAATGAACAGTGGCTCATGGATTTGGCTTTCCTTACTGACATTACTGCTCTTCTGAATGAGCTGAATTTAGAGCTGCAGGGAAAAAACAAAAATGTAATTAACATGATCAGCTCTGTGAACGCATTTAAACGCAAGTTACAGCTGATCTCAACCAAGCTTGAACGCCAGGACTTGCGCTACTTTCAACACATGAACTCCGAACTTGCGCGTCAGGGCAAAACCTCTGCAGAACTCAATAGTGCACATTACATTCAGCAGGTGCAAAGCATTTCATCAGAGTTTGACAAGCGCTTCAATGACTTTGCATCAGTTGAGCCTGTTGCCACATATATGTGTTTCCCATTTGCCACAGACATAGATGTGGAGGACATTGCCTTCAAAATGGGAGCACTCTTTCAGCTGGATACAACTGCATTGGAAAATGAAATAGTCTCCCTTCAAAATGACATAGAGATGAAATCCAGGGCAACCACTGAGAGGGAAAAATTGTGGGGATTGTTGTTAGAGGAGAAGTATCCAAACATAAGAAGATGTGCTTTTAATTTATCAGCCTGCTTTGGATCAACCTACCTGTGTGAATCTGCATTTTCTTACATGAAGATAATAAAATCAAAATACAGATCCACCATGACAGATGACCACCTACTGGCGTGTATGAGGCTTGCAACAACCTGCTACTACCCTGACTATAAGAAACTAGCTGCATCCTCCCAGTGCCAGGTTTCTCACTAAGGTAGAGAATGAATGTTTTTCCTTTAAAATTATGTTACTTACTGGATCACTGCATTATATAAGCATATATGTGGAACTTAATAAAGGTGATAGGCTCACCACTACAGGCTCAAGTTTGTTTTTAATTTTTTGTTTCGGGGCTTCGCTAGACTAGTCGATCTTTGAAGGCAAGCAAATATAAAAGTAGATCACATGTCTAAAAAGGTTGAGCACCGCTGCTCTAAAAAGACACTTACAAAAATCGGTAACTCAATTTGCATACAAACCACTCAGCAACGCAGCAAAAACAGAATTAAGAAAAACCAATGGAATGGTTTCTGGCTGGTAGGCTTCCAGTGTGAATCTAAGATCTAAAATCTACAGATAGACTAAGAATATGGCATCTCACTCACCTGATGGTATCTGCCAATCTTAAGGTGAGGATTCTTCCTAATGAGGCCATCAGTTGGTTGAAGCTCACCGGCGATGAGCTTCAACAAAGTAGACTTGCCAGCACCATTGGGGCCGACGAGTGCTAACCGAGTGTCCAAGTCGAAACCAAAGTCAAGTCCCTTGTATATATAGGGCTACAAGAATAGGTATTATTCCTAGTGTATCCTAGTGAGTCGAGATTCTGGACATTGTCAGCAGTTTATTTTAAATGGTTATCGATTAATAGAATTAGCAAAGAGCACAACAAGTACCACACGGTAGATATCACTAATAATTGAATTAAACAAAATATACAGTTACGTGCAAAATAATCTTAACCAATTTGCTGGAAAACTAAAATCCTCATATACAACAGTATTACTCGTTGTGAATTTAGTCAATAGTCATAAACTATATATTAAATTAATCATCACTTTGTCCTAATTTCAAATATGTAAACCAAACAGCAGTTGAATTATGTTTTTGAATAATTATGTAAACTAAATACTGAACATTTCATTTTTAATGGTTGAAAAAAAACAATCTGTACGGATACGCTATCACCCCATACATTTTTATTTGCTTATTTGAATATATGTGCGCACATGACTATATAAAAACATATACAGTGGACGCTTCTACAACATAAATAATCAGTTCCGAAAACGTTTATGTTATAAGGATTCTATATTATATGAACAGTAATTACGTGTGCAGTACATGTCAATTACCTAATCTGTTCCAAGGTCGTCCCAAATTCACCCCTCAAGACTAGTAAATAGGAAAAAACTAAGCCTAACTATTAAATTTAATTACTGTACAGTAACTGTGATATTATTGGTCTGTGCCGACAACTTTGCTCTTTTGGCTTATCAAGTGCACTAGATTCAGGGTTAATGATTAGAATAATTTGACGCTAAGTTATATTTCAAGAGGTCTACGTTATAGGAGTGTCTACTACATGTATATGAAACTAAAATTAGCTGGCATTATCAGTGATGAAAACCTATGGTAAGGGATGACCTAAATATTAAAACTACAATATGGAGATGTCATAGATATCATGATAAGTGAGAATCCCATAACACTAACCTGAAAGCGAAACTAAAAAAAAAAGCCAAAATGAACTCTTCTGTCAGCCATTTTAGTAGTGTTATTCTACAGTCAACTTCAGATGTTACCTCGCTCAAAATGGTAACAATAGCAAAACTACAAACAGTCTTTAAGAGCTCACCTTGTCATCAGCGTACCGAAAGCTTACATTCTGTACCATGATGACTGGTGGAGGAACTGTTCCACAATCATAGAAATAGAAGGAGAGGGTCTGTGAAACAAAGACAAATTAAAGTCAACGGTTGGCACTAAAATGTAACTCGATGTAACACTAAGGCTATCTGGGCAATCAATTACTATACCTTATCAGTTGTGACTCGTTCAGTGAGTCCCGCATCAACCATTTTTTTCAGCGTCTTCTCCTTACTCTGTGCCTGTCTAGCGAGTTTGGCGCTGCCGTGACCGAATCTGGCTATGTAGTTCTGCAAAATTAACATCGCATAATTACAGTGACTCTAGAGCTATGACAGAGAGGCTGGATGTGCAGCGCAAAACACAAATCAAAATCATATGCTAGAGTACGATACGTGTGAAAGAGTTCAGTGAATGATAATTGACAAAATCTCCATTGATGATATGATTTATATTAGCTGGATGCCACTATTTCCAATCGACAACTGAAACTTGTGGACAAAGCTGACAGTTTAAACAGATTTGAGGCCCAACCATAGAATCTGGTCAAACCAAGACTACCAACTATGGATGGCATTGAAATTGCAAATTTTAGGTATTTTTGGTGTTTGGAATGCCTTGCTTTGCTCGAATAAAATATCAACTAAGCATGCAGATGCAGCAACATTTGGTTTTCATATGAAAATGAAACACAGCACTTTTTATCATTTTGCATTCTTTCAGGTCTTCAAAACCTTGACAGAACACAATCACAAGCTATAAAAATATTATCATCTCTGCACATTCAGAAATCATTTAGAATTTCATACAGCCATTTGCAGATTGTTTAAAGATGCATAAAAACCTCATACCTGTGAGATCATAAATGTAAACATTGAAACAAGTTTGAAGTCAAATTAAGTAAAACAAATTGACAAGTTAAATCTATAGAGCAAAAGAATCTAGATTAGGTATCTATGTATCAAACATATGTGAAGTTATATTCATGTATCAAACATATGTGAAGTTATATCTATGTATCAAACATATGTGAAGTTATATCTATGTATCAAACATATGTGAAGTTATATCTATGTATCAAACATATGTGAAGTTATATCTATGTATCAAACATATGTGAAGTTATATCCATGTATTAAACATATGTGAAGTTATATCTATGTATCAAACATATGTGAAGTTATATCTATGTATTAAACATACGTGAAGTTATATCCATGTATTAAACATATGTGAAGTTATATCTATATATTAAACATATGTGAAGTTATATCCATGTATTAAACATATGTGAAGTTATATCTATGTATTAAACATGCGTGAAGTTATATCCATGTATCAAACATACGTGAAGTTATATCTATGTATCAAACATACGTGAAGTTATATCCATGTATTAAACATATGTGAAGTTATATCTATGTATCAAACATATGTGAAGTTATATCTATGTATTAAACATGCGTGAAGTTATATCCATGTATTAAACATATGTGAAGTTATATCTATATATTAAACATATGTGAAGTTATATCCATGTATCAAACATACATGAAGTTATATCTATGTATTAAACATACATGAAGTTATATCTATGTATCAAACATGTGTGAAGTTATATCCATGTATCAAACATACATGAAGTTATATCTATGCATTAAACATACGTGAAGTTATATCTATGTATCAAACATATATGAAGTTATATCTATGTATCAAACATGCATGAAGTTATATCTATGCATTAAACATGTGTGAAGTTATATTCATGTATAAAACATGTTTGAAGGTAGGTGTAAGTTAGACAACCATGTAATATACAAAGAGAACTGCCGACCTTCATATGCGCAATCTCATCCTGCTCCTTTTTGTATCTCTTCTGTTGATTCTCATCGAGTTCCGACTTTGTTTGAACAAATGAGTCATAGTTACCCTGCAATAATAATTCAGTCATAATTACCATGCAATAGCAAATCAGTCATAATTACCCTGCAATACCAACAGAGTCATAGCTACCCTGCAATAGCCAATCAGTCATAATTACCCTGCAATACCAACGGAGTCATAGTTACCCTGCAATAGCAAACGAGTCATAGTTACCCTGCAATAGCAAACGAGTCATAGTTACCAGACAATAACAAACAAGTCATAGTTACTCTGCAATACCAACAGAGCCATAAGTACCCTGTAATAAGAAATGAGTCGATATTATCCCACAATACCAAGGTCATAGTTATTCAGAAGCACAAAATGAACCCGTTATCCAAATGAGTGATTGTTTCGCTGCATTAGCAAACAAATTTTCACCATCGAGCAGCACTGATCTATCACTATCTAGCACATTTATTTACTTTCAAAACATAAAATATGTTACAACAATGATATACAGCCCAAAAGGATAGCCGACGGCTATTATATGGGCGGGGTTTAATTATGGAGCTCTATTAGGATTGTGCTAACCTGGGTTTCAAAGCAAACACAACTCTCGCGGGGCGGTCGCGTTGCCTTGTTAGGTTTTAGAAAACACGAATCGCTGTTATCGTTTCATTAGCTTATTCAGCCAGTAGACCCCGCGGGTCACAATAGCAAACATTGAATTTCTGCAATGTAGGGGTAATACCTAACCAAAATAATGTATCTAATCAAAATAAAACATTTCAAATTACCTACTTTTAGTAATTTTAAAATTAGTAAAGATCATAGTATATGCCTAAAGTTGAATATAATTACCCGAACAATGGCATTTTTTTTCTAGTTTTTGATTAATATTTTGCCACTCCTAATATAAAATGACAAAGTCTTTCATCGGTTTCACATTGTTTTACCTTGCCAATAAGATGGGACAGCAGGCAAAGCTGTGCAGTGTAGTTTTCATACTCAAAATCTAATGCAAAACCGAATTTGAGCTATTTTACGATTGTGACTATTAATATCACGAATGCTTGTGAATGGCAACTGACTGATCATAACGGTGACAATATTGGGATACTATATTTATTTGACAAAAAAATGAATTCAACAGATAAGTAAAACAGCCGCTATAGTTCATAATATTCGTAAATTTACAAGGTGCTTTATTCAGCATATTTGTTTGTTCGGGTGCCGTGTTCGGGTTAATCCCAACAGAGCTTCATCATTAAACCCCGCCCATATGAGCGCCGTCGGCTATCCTTTGGGGCTGTATATCATTGGTTACAATCAAGAACTCATACAACCATCATACAGATTGACCCAGAGCAGACATATTCAAGCACCATGTCGTAACAATGTCGCAAATAATTCTAATCCTGGTGTAGAATTAGATGTTCCCAAGAAGATGCCCATTGTAGCACTATGAGCAGGTTGTTGTACTAAATAAAGGGCACCTGGTACTATCAATGTACTCCATTAAGCTGGAAGAGGTCTGTTGCAAAAAATTCCTTAAAGTTGACAACTCACAATAGAGGCAATCAGATCAGATTTCTATAAATGCTTTACTGTTGATCTCAGTCATGTTAAATGTTGGTGAGGACAGATTGATTTACAATTTATTGAGCTATCATGTTAAACAGTCTAACTAATTGAAATACATATGGAGCAAAAATCACTATTAAAGATGAACTCATACAAAATACCAGTAAATTTTATTAGAAAGTATCTATATTTTTCTATTATTTGAGATTGTTTTTGATATTTGAGGAGATCTGACAGCCAGAATGTTTCAAGATTAAAATCGACAAAATTCGATTGCTGCTAAAACACTCAGATCAAGCGAAAGTGTGATTATGACATCTATAGTTGCATAGAGCCTTCACAACTATTCTGTTGTCAAATTTTTCTGTAGCGATAACCTACCCAAATGTCCCTAATCTTGGGAGGAAAATTGAGCCTAAAGGCTGGTTCACACTATATCGTCGTACCTCAGCGTTGACACCACAGTATTTCAGTGATCGCCGATGATAACAATGTTTCACACTGTCACAAACCCATCCATATTTGCATAGGAAATAGTCTGCGATGTAGCATTACTTTTTTCTCGAAAACCTCTTTGCTTTCGCATGCTCGAACCAAATAGTAGTCCCGCAGCAACTATCATAAACTAAAATAAATAAATTACGCTTTCCGTGACAGCGAATCACCATCGCCAAAATGGTGCACATTGTACAGGCTGTTGTTGATGCTCCGGAAACTATCAGAAAAGTTTGACAGTGGCAAACTTTGCCAATATCCGTATCGGATATATCAATGTATCGTCAATGCAATAGGTTTACGATGCAGATAGTCGACAATGAATACTGAAGGGACAACTCCTACATAGTGTGAACCAACCTTAAAGGAAGGATTGGTGAGAGTAAACATGAGAGAGAGAGGATGGAGAAAAAAAGATAGGAGAGAAAAGATAAAAATGAAGGAAAGAAAATAGAGTGAAGGGTTGGGCGATGGAGGATAGGGACAAGAAGAATGAGGCACGCGAACAGAGAAATAAAAACAAAAGGAAATGGAAAAATGAAAAAAGAGCAAGAAGCAGTAAGAATAGATCAAGGAAGTATAGATATAGGAATACCTATACCTATACAGTATAAGTAAGGAAGTATAGGCAGGACATGAATAGAGAAGTAACTGAGTAGGGAGACGAGTGGACGACGAAGGTGGAAAGAACTGGAAGAAGGTGATGATGAAGAGAAGGTGATAAATAAAAAGACTTACACCAAAGTAGTTCAGTTTTCTCTTGGTCATATGGATGATGTTTGTGCAGACTCCATTAAGAAAGTCCTGTGAGTGAGAGATGAGCACAAGGATTCTCTTGTAGTTACTTAGCTCTTGCTCCAGCCACACACAGGCCTCGAGGTCGAGATGGTTTGTTGGCTCATCCAATAGAAGCAGGGCGGGACTGATAAAAAGAGCTCGGGCTAACGCAATTCTCATCCTCCATCCACCTGACACAAAAAGGTTTGTTATTACGGTTCGCTGAAAAATTCTGTGGTTGCATCATAATGTGATGAAGTTGAAATTCTCAAAGCTAGCAAGTTCAAGATAACAGTAAGTGAGTCTGCTATAATATATATTTTATATATAATACATGAAGCACTCTTTCTATGGTTTAGCTGCTTGTCGATGCATACAGGTACATTTAAATGTACCGCAAAACCTTCATATTTCGTGGCCAAAAACTGCTGCCAATTTTGTCCTTTTGTATACATGCCTGATTTATTTGTGACCCCATTTAGAATGACCCCGTGTATGCCCTTGAATATGTAGCTAAATGTATGAAAAGAAAACGCATAATAAAGCTAGATAATACAAGAATACTTGCTAGTGTCAGCTGACCAGGATAATTAATAAAATACGAGTAATAATATACCAACCTACTTGCTATTAAATAAAAGTTTTATTACACTAACATAAAAATGAACTAAGTATGCATCACCAGAATATAAAAAAATACTCAGGCCGCCATGTCACTTTACTCGGCTAAAAACAATCGTCCAAGCTGAGTTGTTTTTTGATAGCAAATGTTGCAACAACGGTATGTTTAACAATAATTGTGACCGACCTTCACCCATGTAGCCTTTGAGGGTCTTTTTCAGGCTTACAAGATACAAGGATATATAGGAGTGTATATACGACTTCTTAGTCATTAAATGTACATGTCTCCCTGGTAAGATATTATTAAGTATGCTAGTACTGTAGACCCTTGCCATACGATTTTAATTTTTTCCGGTGTTTGCATAAATAAGGCGAAAATGTCGCTTTAGAGGGGTATAGAAACCCATAGTTTTCTAATGCAAAGACCCCCTAGGCATAAAACATCAAAATTTTATATATGCATTGTACATATGAAAAATTAGTAAATAGTATGTATTTTAGTGACTATAGTTACCTACAGTAACTTCAGTGTATTTAGTGGTTAATTCGCAATAAACTGTAACATTACAATGCACTATGTGCAGTACATACCGTGTAGAGTTCTTACCTTCGAGGCAGACGTATAACATGTTAAATTTAACTTAAAGAATAGAGAAAGCATAATATTATTATGCTTTATTATTTATCTTGAGGTGTTGACTGATGTTCTAAAAAAAGAATCAAGGAGATTGACCAACCAGAAGCTGAGATATAGCCAGCCAAACACAGGTCTACCAAAAAACATAAGTGTTTTGGTAATCATCAATATATGACGTATGAAATCGACTTGTGTGCCATTGGTCAATTAAGCCAACTAATGCGGTCTCCTATAACAATCACGCTCTCCTATAACAAGCTCTCCTATAACAATCACGGCGCTTTAATTGGTTTAATCCCTGGAAGTATAGAACAATCAAATTGGGCCTAACAATCATTGCTCTGAGAATTCCGAACCAGTCCCTCTGACGTGTAGATTAGTTTTAGCATAAAATAATTACACGTATCTATTATTTCGCAACATTTCGCTATCTTTAGTTAGTTAGGTCGCTATCTTGCTAGTTCAGCTCAGTTTTGTTGTTCTCCGACTTAGCTTCCCTATTCAGACTCATCTTTAGCGCTGTTCAGATTTTTTCAACTATAGCTAATAAATGGAATCAATTAAATCAATCATCAATCTCGGTTATCATTTGGAATTTTCTACAAATTATATTAGTTACATCATTTATTCTAGAGGCAGTTACATTATTATTTTGTATAATATGCATTATGATTATTATATTAATCATAAAAAATAATCATAGATAAGACAATAGATAAATAGAAAAATCAAATCAAAAGTTATCGTTTTCTTTTCTTACAGCAAGAGCAGCACAGTCAAGTTATTCTTTTTAAAATTATGGCTGTAGTGAACTTACAGTCTGTTAATAGTGACGATAATCATGAAAATCAACTGAATGCTGCAGTAGGTACACAGTAGAAAAATGATGAATGAACACAAATTCACATTCCCATTTCTTATTCTAAACAAATTGCAAATCGCGGATGTCGCATATAGACTATACACGCGCCGTTCGTTGAACAGAGGATCTTAGGAGCATATCCGTGGAGATCGAGTTAAAATTTGAAGCACCATAGTCAAAATCTGCTCTTCTGTTTTGAAAAATCATGGCGAGGAGTTGTGGGCAAATGCCTTTACCACACAATGTTTGCTTGATTTTCCTGAGAAACCAGAGCTAGCCTGTAAATTCTTTACTAGAGAAGCGTTTCACATCTCATAGCCTAAAACAATCATTATACGTAACGGCGGTAAGGGTGCGCAACTCCGGCACATTACCAATAAGTCGATTTCATACGTCACAGTTCTCGGGATTTTCGAAGGGTTTTCCTCTGATTCGTTATTAGGTAGACCTGTGATGGGCTGGCTATATCTCAGCTTCTAGTGGGTCAATCTCCTTGATTCTTTTTTTAGAACATCAGTCAACACCTCAAGATAACTAATAAAGCATAATAATATTATGCTTTCTCTATTCTTTAAATGAATTTAGCTTCCTAAATACTTAAAGCTAAGCTTCAGTATGTATTTTACTAAACTTTAACTTTGCTATTGTTTATGATTTTATCACCTATCGGGTTCCGGTTTGTTTCCTACTATAACTTATAACAAATAACGCTGAACTGAGAGAGAGCGAGCATCGTATCTCTTTCAAGCATTCTGAGAGGGATTTCGGCGAATAGCGTATCGTCATCTTCATTATTTCAACGTATTCAGCACACATACTGCTAAATCTTAACAGAATTTGTGTTAATATCATGTGGCGGAAAAAATATTCTATGGCGAGGACAAAAAAAACCATCATGCTCCACAGGCTAAGGCGAATAAACCGTATAACAGGATATCATAACCAGTGGGTGTACTGTACTGAATAGTACTGCTAGGAAGTACTTGTCCATACATGTAACTACATGTTAAGGGGTCATACATTGAGTCATATAGAAAATCATATAAAACTAAGGGTTTTTGGACCGCAGAATAAAAGGGTTTCACAGTACATGTATAAGTAGCCATACACGTCTAAAGGCCGCCAAACCAAAGAGAGACAAAGCTTGATGTACAACATACAGCGTATGCTACCAAATCAAACTTAAATAATAAAGGATGTATATGCTTATAGACAAGAGATGAAAAATAATTTACATAGAACAGCAGCCACTGAGCACGTAGAAAGACAGTGAGACCCAGCCTGGTCAGTTTTCAAATCTCTGCAGAGATTGCAAACTATTAATCTAAAACAGCCAACTTTTGGCTTATGAAAAACATCATAAAATAATGAAGTAGAGGAGTCCTTTAATTATCCTTTATCAAATGTGAGTGACTCTGAAATTAAGCAAGCAGAAAGATAGGGGATAGGCAGAATAAATGTCATACCAGAGAAGTCCTTGACCTGGGTGTGCTGCATGTGTTTGGTGAATCCGAGACCGAAGAGAATTTTACCAGCTCTGACCAAAGCCTTGTCGGCATCCAGTTCATCCAACCGCTCATAAATATCCATTAACCTGTCATGGGCAGCTGTAGCACAACATCATACATTATAGAGCACGAGCCCGATGGCAAGAGGCCGTATATAAGTACAGTCCAATAAAGGTTATATCATGACAATGTTAGCAGGATAGCTAGTAGCATAGATAGCTGCAAATGAGTCTATGGGAAGTCTAGAGGATGGCTGAATTAAATTAAACAACCTTGTGTTTTATTTGGTTAAGCCAGCCACAAGGCTAACTAAGTCTTGTTTGGCTAGGCACAACCACAACTCGGTTTGGTTGAACAGTATATTATTAACGATTGTAATAATCATTTTATTTTGTCATAACCGATCGATTCAATGGTTATGAAGAACATAACAAATGGAATTGCTTAACCATCAGAAAGGAAATAGCTGGAATGACATTAACTTTTTGCATTGAAACCTTGAACTCGCATGGTTGCCCTTTACAAACTTTGCTTGTTTCCAGTGAGATATATATGCTCACTTCAGAAAATTCGAATCGGCTGGCGTGTGGCCACAACTAAAGAGCTTTATGATCACATGTTCAAAAATGTTAAGATTGTGAGGCCTTGTCCGCAGGTGGGATACTGTCAAGAGATGTTCGATACTGTCAAGAGATACCGATATATGTAATAATAGAAGAGATAGTATAGAATTATCATTTCAATGGAATCCCTGGCATTTACAATGTTATAACATAGTTAAACAATAATTAAATTATCCTTGGGTCTGGTGAAAAACACTCACTTCAAACACTCTTTGTGGTATTGGAGCATTTTTCAAATGATACAGATTCTACATTGCATACAAAATGAGGAGTGGTGGATGAAACATGAGCAAGATATGTTGAAAATGTTAAAACAATGAATGACCCATGTCCAAGGAGATGAGTGTATAACAATGGAGTCTAATGAAATATATCAGGTTCAAGGAACATGCATATGAGAATGGCTAACAACACAGCAACCAGAGTGAAGACTTCAATGTTGGCAAATATTATTTCAGCACCGTGAACGAAATAGAAAATGCTAAAAATAGAATCATGTCGGCCAAGCTTAATCTGCGCATTCGACTTATCATGACTAATTCACTATTAGCAAAAAATGAATTTCACTTTATTCCCGCTATTTACCTGCGGGGAATGCCATAACGAGAAGCTACAACAGCTGAAACAACATTAATTTACTGAGACAGCAATGATTTTTATCTCATGTTCATGCGGTGATAACTCATTACAAACTACGATCACATGATCACTTCAACCAATCATGTGTCTTAGACAAGATACTCACCGTCATCAGTCTTGAGAGCGAGCTCTTCTGCCTCGGCTTCCAGATACAGGCGCGTCTGGTCGACCTCCATGACACACTCGAGAGCTGTCTTGTCGCTCGGTGGCATCTCCCTCTTCAGATGGAATATGTCGATATGCTCCGGAATAGGCACCTCTCGATTGCCCAACACAGACAGCAGACTAGACTTTCCTATCAAATGTAAGCAAACAGCCATGATGGTAAGAAACTGGTCAGTTCAGCTAAGCTAATAACCTATAACTAGAAATATACATGGTAAAATTGGTGTTATTTTAGATATGCACAAGTGAAATTTGAGCCATAATAATTGGATAAAACAAAAGAGCATGCTTAAATAGATTAATTGGTACTAAAATATTGATGTCCGGTAAAACTGAACCATACGTGGCTGAGAAATTCGAAACAAATTTCCGTATGTCTGATTGGGGATTAAATCTATGAGTAGCAATGAGACAAATACCTGTAGCCTAAACCAGACCTGTACAACACTGTCTGATGGTAGCTAAAATTTATTTAATGTGGGCGATTAATTGGCAGAATTCAGATTTTAAAAATACTTTTTACATACTTACTAACAATATAACAACTGAAAACTAGTATGTATGCAAACAAATGAAAATATCTGTCAAAAAAACAAAAGTTTTTCTTTTTGCTTATTTGTTAACAAAACGGTAACAAGTTTGTCCAGCAAAGGCTTGTGACAGATAGCATGCTTTAAGCTAATAAACAGCTATTTATTCTTTAACTCTCAGTGAGAATGTCAAATCCATCCTCATCCACATCAGTACTGCAAAATTAGCGTTCATACCACAGCCATTAGCTCCTATCAGCCCATATCGTCTGCCGTTGTTGAGCTCACAATTGGTATCAGTCAGCAACTCGGCACCATGAAAGGTAATGGAGAGTGATGATATCTGAATGTCCCTAGCGTCGGGGTGGGAGGCAAGGACACCTGTAACGGCTCTTGCTTCAGCCTTTAGATCTAAGTCGCCAACCATGGCAGCCAGATTATCTACAAGTTGAAGCACAACGAAAATTTCAAGGTCGAGTACGGAACATGAGGAGCTATTGTAATAGTAATACTAGAAGAGCTGGTTTAGAATTATCATTTCAGTGGAATCCCTCGCATTTACAATGTTATAACATAGTTAAATGATAATTAAATTATCCTTGGGTATGGTGAAAAACATTCACTTCAAACACTTTTTGAGGTATTGGAGCCTTTTTTAAATGATACAGATTCTACATTGCCTACAAAATTAGAAATGGTGGATGAAACATGAGCAAGTTCGGAACTAACAACTACAAGTTTTAATAAAGAAAACTTATGCCTGCAGCAGAATATTCATTATTTTATTACTAGGTACTCTGGCAGCACAGGAATAAGTATCTGCATAATTATTTTAAAATGCCAAACGTGGGCCAGTAACAGAATGTCAGTCTACCAACCAGAATGTTGCAAGTTCGAGTCCCTTTGAAAACAATATTTTATTTTAACCTCTAACCCTGACTTCAAACAAACGGACATACAGACAGACAGACACAGCTCCTATTACGCTATAACAGTAAAGATTAATCCATGATCTAATTAGTGTTTTTTCATGGAATGTTCACAGGTTGGCTACCAACAAGTAAAAGCCTGAAAAGTAAAGAAATAGAGCAGTTAATAAATTCGAGTAGTTGAGACGTTACTGGATGGTCCCACGTGTACATACTGGAAGAGCTGTTAGCTGACATCAGCACTGGGGTGCCAGGTGTACTGTCGCCATTGAGACTAGAGGCCTCGGAGTTGGAGTTGCCGGCGCCATCATTTAGGGCCTGTTTCCTGTTTAATGCTGACTTTTTCTTATTGGCTGCACGTCTTGCTTTGGCATCGGAAGGCATGATATCTGCTTTTACGACCTGGACAAAGGTAAAACAATTAGAAATAAGAACACTCACTTTAGATTGCATATGAGTGTTGGTTATTTATGCCAAAAGTAATTTTCAAGCTTCAGCTTCTATAAGCAGTAAAAATTGGGAGCAAATGTAAAGAGTTCTACTCCATGAACAGTTCAAGTGATACTAAAATTGACCAAATGCAAACACTAAATATCGTCATTTCTTATAAAACGCAAGGCTGAAAATCGTCTAAGCTGAACTCCAGCCTCTTATAATATTTCAGAATAGTAACAGTTGGCATCAAATAACAATACAGATACATAAAGATACAGTCAAACCTCGACATACAAAGTTATTTTATTCTGCTATTTGCTTTCTATGTAAAACCGCCATACATTGGAAAAACACTTTATAAGAAAATGTTGTATTTTGTTTGATTTGTTCGCAGCCTATAAGCAATAATGAGTACTTCGAATAATTACGTACTATATCATTGAAAAACATTAAATACAAATATGTAAGTAAATGTAAAAGCCGAAACTATACGTAAAAACTAAATTATTAAAGTAATAACCAAAAGAGGTTTTATTGTTACTTCATGCCAAAGACGCATGAACAGAAGTGTAGGCTTTTCAATGCGTAAGTTTAGTGGTAAAGCAATCAATAAAAATACATAGCATAACTTACTCTAACCCAACCAAGTACAATTTTAATTAATCCAACTGACATAATTTTCATTAATTTTAGGTTTAACTTTAAATTTCCACTATGACATTTCTATACTTGTACTTGCAAAACTGTAAGGTTTTAAAGAATTTTGTTACATCATATGTACAAAGATGATCATATATCGAGGTTTGATTGTAATTGACTATACCAAATTTATGTCAGATGGCAACAATACTGTAAAAGTGCTACATTATTATGGCGGTGCATGTATTATAATACATCAATGCCTTGAAAGCATATTATTCTCTAGCAAAAAAATTCAGTACATACGAGTACAAGCTGGTATACATAATGCAAAATGGCTAACAAGTTACAAAATTTATATAGTTATTCATTGTAAAGAAGTCTTTGAATTTTATTTCAGCATCAGGAAAATAAAGACTGCATTGATACTATTTATACTTGAACATTTCTATTGATATGATAATTGTAAATTGATCAGTATATTTTTCTTTCATTGGGAGGACAGGGTAGATTCACTTCAAATAATAAAAACTGATATATTGAAATCATTGTGAAAACTAAGGATTTAAAATTTATATGCCTTTTCAAACACGGTGCTTAATTTTCATAAATTATAAGGTTAAATAAAATTTTGATGTCATGCAATTATGTTCTTACAATGATATACGTAATCATCACATCCACTCTCAAAAAATGTTTTAGACATTTTCGTTACACAATACAACACCTCTAAATATTTTTAACTGATTGTAAAGTGTTTGCAGATTGAAGTTTTATATTTCTAGGTCTTAACAATAAAGGAGTGCTATACCAGCTAACAGTTAAGTGGTGTAATATTAATATTCCCGACAGGTTAAAATGATTAACAATAGCCAGGCTTGATGAATGTGTCAAGATTGTCTAGGTTTGTCTTCAGGAGAAACTTGATACTTTAACTAATCAATAGTCATCATGATCAATTAATTCCCCTCCGACCAAGTGCCCACAGTACTAACTTTAACTCTGAATTACACGATTCGCCCAATGTAGCATTCTAAACTAGTACACCGTAAAAGCTTTGATTCCTATGTTCAAAAACTAAAAATAACTTATTTATTAAATTACAAGTACGTTTCAAGTTAATAAATAATAAAGCAGCTAGCTGGTTTATTTGACCAGACGAGTCAGTCGAGAAGTCACCTACATTGAGTAAATAGTGAAAAGCCTGTTATCGCCTTTTAGGCCTAATGACCATAAGAGCGTTTTCACATAGCATTAGGATGTCACTAATTAAATCGATAAAGTATTAGCTAACAAACGATGAATATTATTATAATAATCTATAAAAAGCTAAAATGTAATAACAACAATGGTGATGAAAAAATGCTATTGGCCTATGATCAGATATGACTATTTATCTCCTACAGAAAAATATTGAAACAAAGTCTTTAATCTACTACTACATATGAAAACTTCGTTTAATTCTCTAACGAAGGTGTTTAATAGGTTCGAGTTGATAGTTTACAAGGTTATATTATTATAAAAAAAAATCGCAAGCTGTTGTAACACGAGGGTGCCTTCCCATATATAGCCTAATGAATGGATTAGAAATGAAATCATCTTTAGTAGTGACGTAGGGTGCGACTACGAAAACTTAGTAAGAAAACCACAAGCGTTATAATAAAGCTATAGTAGGTTCGATCCGAAAACGAGTAAATCGATCGGGTGTCAGTCCGAGTGAGCAATATATACAAATAGCTTAGGATCGTAAAATAACATAAATTATTTTTGATTCTACCTTAGACGTAGGGATATACTCTATATGAAATATGAGAATTAATCCGGAAAGAAAATCGCTCAATAAAAATAAAATTCATTTGTGGCCGGTGACAGCGAGTTGAAGTCTTCTTTGAACACTCTTTCTGTTTCTGCTAAATGCGAAATTTTCATTTGGAAATTATAGTAAAAAAATAGAGCTGCCGTCCACAAATTGACGGCTGTGGTTTACGTATGACTTATTTGTTATTATGAGTTTTTCTACTACACTTGTTAAAGCAAGTTTTGTCAAATTAGGACGTATAGTTGTGAAAAACATGTTGTAAAATATGACTATTGATTACCACAATAAAGATTGCTCATATGTATAGAAATATATATATAGTTGAGAGTTCCATTTAGCATAGAACCCTTTTGATTGGCTGATTTCCCTTACACTAAACATTTTGTTTAGTGTTGTGGAAATTTTTTGTTACCAAAAGATTGTCGTAATTTTCAATTGAGTACAAATGTTCAATGTAAGCCATTTTTTCATTTTTGTAGAGGTGGTTTCTAGAAGATGCAAGCTTTTCTTTATATAACAATCGTGGTTTTGGTGGTAAGCTTTGTTCGAATGTTTGGTCTCAGAGTCTGTCCATAAATCACTCATGTCAAGTTTGTTGGTTGTTGTGTGTTGCATGTATGCAGTTTAAAAGTAGCAAATTTGTTATACCAAAGTTGTATATAATATGAAAAGACTGATGATTTCAACTATCATTGCAGCTGGCCGATTTTGGAGCGGGTTCCGAATACACAGTAGAACACAAGTTTTCAGGAGAAACAGATTTCACTACAAGAGGCTCTATAAAATGTAGTCCATCGACTAAGCTCCAGTGTTTCATCGACAACAATGAAGATCTTGTGGACACGCTGTCAACTCTTCCCGTGCGGTTTAGTAAGATCTGCTTGTTCAATAATGGTTTTACTGTTGTATAAAGTAACTGTTACAGCCTAGTAAGATATAATAGCTCAATCAGGTATTGCTAGTATGTGGAGTATTGTAGCTACATGGAGTGCTCTAGCTGTGTTGTTTCCATGAGAATATTTGATTACAGATAACTTGATTACAACAACAGCCATGTAACTGTATAAGCTGAAAAATCGCTGCTATGAAGTCATGTATTTGCTCTCCGCAATGCCCCAGAGCAAATTGCTTCTTACTTCAATTTTTCACTAGTAGTACCACACCTGTTTTCATAAGCAAATTTAGAGGGTGGGGGTGCAATGTTTCAAAGATTCAAATAATATAACAAACAAGTGCAAGTAGAGCAGAAGCTAACTATCGTTATAACAATCAGTTGTAAATATTAACTACCAATTAGTACAATGACAAATACACAATGACATTAGTGTATATCTAATACCGTAATCTTTCAAGTGGTTTCTTAATATTTAGTGGCATTTTTTCAGCTAACTGTTGTTGCAGGTTTATCTGGTGATTTTATTTCACTTACATTCAATGTGGTACTATAATTGCAGCTGGTTTGGGCTTCATGTGATGTGTCTAAAAATGACCAAAGAGAGCGTCTTAAAAATTGATTGTTGTTAGTCTATTTGACAACTGTTGCAGGTATCAACATTACAGACTTCTGCATTGGATTTGATGTTATCTATAGGTGCAGTTTGTTGACAATATTCTTCCTTCAGTTATTGTTCATTCTGCTGGATAACTGTACCTACAGTTAACTTATGATAAACTATAATTATGACTATGATCTCTTTCCACTTACCATTAAGTGGTCAGAATCTGACAGGCTGTCTTGTCATAAGAATCATTCCTCACTTTTAATTTTGATGTGCAGATGGCTTATTACGCTTGTCTATCTTTTTTTCTATATCTTGTAAGTTTTAAAAAACGATTGCGGTATTGCACTGACGGTCCTGCATCATGGTTGAGATCTTGTCAAATTTTTGCGGGAAATATGAGTTCTCTCAAGGAGCTTACTAAGCTTATAGAGCAAATGAAAGCAGCTTTGATGACCATGTGTTTTATTGTTGATGGGGCTTGTTTTGTTTGACTGTAGAATCTGTTGTGGGATACACAAGTTGGAGGAGATTTAGTTCTTTTTTTACCCTTTCAAGTTGTGGTCATTGTTTGTTGATTCTACTTGTTTGTTTACACCCTTCTGACTGTATAACAATCTGCCTTCTGACTGTATAACAATCTGCCTTCTGACTGTATAACAATCTGTCTTCTGACTGTATAACAATCTGCCTTCTGACTGTATAACAATCTGCCTTCTGACTGTATAACAATCTGTCTTCTGACTGTATAACAATCTGCCTTCTGACTGTATAACAATCTGCCTTCTGACTGTATGACAATCTGCCTTCTGACTGTATAACAATCTGCCTTCTGACTGTATAACAATCACACTATTCTTATCTGGCTCTGATTTAAACCTGAAGTGACCATGCAGCATTGTTTAACATTATCCGAGCAATAATAGAACTCAACTATGCAAAGTAAAACTGCATACGAATATATCGATTTAAAAAACATCGATTTACAAACAAAAAGTACCTCGTATATTGAAAATGATTTCGTGTGCAGTGTAAAATATTTTTTCAAATTTGATATGTTGCTTGTCAAAAAGTTCTGATGAGGTTGTCATAAGTTGAAGTTTGCATGTACCTTTGAGGCTCAAGCTGTCCCTGATATTTGCTATCTCTAAAGTCTAAACTATAGATTGCATTTGTTTACAGATAATTGTCGCTATAATGTTTTCATTTTCTAACTTCTTTTGGTTTGAAGAAAGCTCAATACTCTAATCTGATAGCACAGTGCAAGCAAGCGCTCAATGCCCCGAGCCGATAGTTTGGTCAGGCTTTGGTTATTCAAGATCACAGCTTTGCTTCATCCCTTACCACTTGGAAGATACATTTTGGTTTTCTCAGATTTTTCATCTCTCACACTGCCAGTCTCTACGCTACAATCAATAGCACAGCATAAAAAAGCTTGTATGATTTCGGTAGAGACCATTCAACAAAATAGATGTTTCACGAGATCTTTCATGCCAGTGCTATTTACAGTTCTGGTTCATGCATGGGAATGCCTTTTGTAGGGAGAAGGCTTCTACTACCTTCGGGTCTGTGACAAAGGCAGATGTGTCCAATCTTTTATTAAACAGGTTAGTATATACATATCTGTAAGAGGTAAATAGTTAAGTCTCTGTCGATGTGTTGTGTGTCATTATATGGTATTTAAATACATTCTTAAAGAACTTGCATAAAATATTAGTAGATCTTATCAGAAAGTATCGATATTTTCTATCATTTGCGATTGTGTTTGATGTGATCTTACTGTCAGGATGTTCTGCGATTAAAATCGTCAAAACCTGATTGCAGTTGAAACGTTCAGATCACTCGAAAGTGTGATTATCGTGTCTACAGTTGCAGAGACAGAATAAAGACCTATAACGCTGCAATTTTAACGCGATAGCCTATATCAGCCATAGTAACAATAATAGCTAGAGATGTCATTTCACACGAATTTTTTTTCGGAGCGTTTTAACCATTTCAACAAAAGTGATCTCTAATATATGATTTAACAAGTTCAGTATATGCTGCCGTGTTGTTTTTGTCATAGTCATCAGCACTCGGTCCTTGCAGTAGTATTGCTTGGTGAATTGCCTTATCTTTTGTGTACAGAAACCTTAGAAATTTTGTCTCTCACAGTTGGTATTTATTTGGATCTCCATGCTCACCAAGCATGGGTTTCATGCTTGGTAAGAGCGATCTTCAGAAGATTGCTCTTACCAAGCATGAAACTAATAGTGTAACCTTGATCTGGGTCAATAGTGAGATGTGTTGTGTGCCATAACGACAATTAAATACACTATTAACAGCGGAATTCAAGGAACCGATAGAGAACTTAACAGTTTATTATTTTACAACTCGGAAGGCAGTACCGAAAGATGTGTTACATGTAGAGCTACTACGGGAACAAAATAAATAGTGAGAATAGAAATAATATGGGAAAAAACAAGCTATCAAATATTTTTGTCTGTTATCTCTCTAATGTGTGTGGTGGAGCAACTCCCACTTGTTAGAATTGTCAGTCTGGATGTTCGATTGTTTTAAAATATCAACAGTCTCTGCATTTGATGAAGTCGTTGATGGGATAGACAACTTTCTATAGTTATGTCCCATTTCTTCTTGGAACGATGTTTAATCGTATGGCATCTTCACGCATGAACATCAGCATATGGCAAACGCAGGGTTTATCTTTACTGCTGTTTAGCTTGACTATTAGCTGTTACCTAAAAAACTATATGCAATTGCCACACCCGTTCTATATCCAGTATTTGTGTAGAACCCCGTATAAGATAGCCTAATGTTAGTGGAGAAACAAATTCAACTTTTGAAATATTTGTTGTCTAATTTGATTTATCTAAGTGCGCAGTACTAAGGAAGTTAGGTTTATATTGCTGTCTTTAGATATGTTACGAGTTATGTTATGCATACCTACTGCTACACATCCAAAGTCAGCAAAGTTTATTATTTCTCAGTTTTAAATTTTTATGTTATAAAATTTACATAAATATTAAAAAGTAATGTATACAAAACATATTTTTTGGAATTATCGGCACATACTCTCGCGTGATGAACGGACTAAGGAATATAAATCTTAATTTAGTTTTAACTTTAATCAGACTGAGAAGCTTATTCCCTCATGTCACATTTCCTTTAACATCTATTTTAGTGTTTGCTAGTGGAAAGCAAACTCCAGGAAATAATAGAGCTATCCGTGTCTGCTAGTCACAGAATAGTGGGGGTGTCCATCTTGACACCTCTCGCATATTGCAACGGAACTCAGGCAATGGTTAACCGTAAAATGCATACAACGTTAACAGTTGTAGAGCCTGCAACACCACCCGAGTAAGTTTATCATACTAGGATAGAATCAACTCAGTGAATTCAAATTAAAAATTTGGCGTCAGCTGTAGGATAGGCTTCTCCAGTTGTAGCTGGCTGGTCTGTAAATATATTAACTGTCCTATAAGTGTGTCAGTCTTTATACATGCATTACATGCTCTTTATCAGCTGGTGTGGTTGTTTTCAATAAAACATACGTTCCATAATCATTTCTATTTTTAGCAACCATTACAGTAATAGGAGCATCTAATTTTGTAGATCTCTATTGTGCCAAGGTCTCATTCTGTTACTCTTTTCACTACAGACCTGTCATTCTGTTGCTCTTTTCACTACAGACCTGTCATTCTGTTGTTCTTTTCACTACAGACCTGTCATTCTGTTGCTCTTTTCATTATGAACCTGTCATTCTGTTGCTCTTTTCATTATGAATCTGACATTTATTCTCTTCACTACCGACCTGTCATTTCTTGGTATTTTCGCTACAGACCTATCATATATTCTCTTCACTACAGACCTGCCATTTATTCTCTTCACCACAGACCTATTATTTATTCTCTTCACCACAGACCTGCCACTTATTCTTTTCACCACAGACCTGTAGAGGTGGAACGAGACAGGTTTTAAAGTTCGAGACGAGACTCGAGACACTGTCTTGTAAAAATTCAAGACACGAGACAGTAAAATAATGAGCATTTGGTGATGATTTCACAACACAAGGATTAGCGTACTTGATATATAAAATTGCTAAACCTCTTTTTAAATTAAATTTTCACCTGGTGTAATCAATTTAAATATAACATTTTAATAGCTATATGCATGTGTTTTTTGTAAACAAAAGTGACACAAACAGCTCTAAAATAGCGAAGTTATATATTTCTAAGAGTTGCTTGATTGATAATAATTATTATAAACATATGGCTTTGTACATGTATATTTTTACCATCTATTGAATAGGTCTTACTTTTTAATGTAATAAAATGTGTAATGAAACCGATAGCTGTCGATCTACAAAGAAGTGCTGCAACTAAAAGAACACATGATAACACTTTCATTCTTATTGTTGCATTTATGTTAAGTTTTGTTTGTGTATTAACTGTAGTATGTGAATTATATTTAAATTGTACTCATGAAATTATATGAATTACTGTATATATTCTTATATTTAACTAACGAAAATGTTGTTGTTACCCGAACACGGACTATGGTCGATTCGGCCTTTAATCCATTTCTCTGTGTCCGGGCGAGTTTTACTCGCAATTGGTTGAATATAAAAGAGGCCCGAATTTTATGAAGGGCAGTTGGTGTATGAACACGATACGATAAAATACAGACATCTTCCCGCAACAGTCTTATTTTATTAAATCGGATTATCCAGAGGGTAATCAGATACGACTCGGTATCTGTTTTAAGAACACCAAACCGGACTACATTACGTATATTAACAGGGCCGTTGTCCAGACTACATGATTAGACTCGGTGGCCAACATAATCAATAACGACAAGTAGTAATGGACCGGGTATAACTTTAAAGGCAGTCGCCCGCAATACATTACAATTTATAGAGTTGTTGTTGTTACCGCAGGAAGCCATGTTTTAACAGCCGTGCGCAGGCGTTTTAGTTTTATTTCCTGTCTCGAGTTTGGCAATAATTAGGACGAGACCGATACAAGGCAGGTCGAGACTCGAGATGTCTCATGTCTCGTTCCACCTCTACAGACCTGTCATTTATTCTCTTCACCACAGACCTGTTATTCTCTTCACCACAGACCTGTCATTCTGTTGCTCTCTTGACTGCAGGCCTGTCATATTTTTTAGGCCGGAAACATCTCTTTATATCAAGAGAGTCGAAGCTGAGAAGAGAAAGAAAAAGGAAGGTGACGGAGAGGATAATAGGTCATTCCTTGCCAAATATGTAAGCATGCTATAGCACTGGCATTATTTAATCAGTCATATCTGAGTTGTGTGGCGACCTGTTTGTGCAATTGCGACCTGTTTGTGCAATTGCGTAGGTTGGAGTGGCTGCACTGAATTTGTAATAAACTGGAATGAGATCAAAAGTGGTTTAAACACAGTTTGTAATGCTGTGCTGCATAAGCGGATGCAATGTGTACTCTCCTTACATGGAGTGTGAATGTGTGCCAGCCAACAGATCTCTACTCGAACCATTAGTTAGGAAACTTGTACACGGTACAAGCCAGTCCTAATTTTTTGTGAATTATGGGAATAACACGCATGTATGCTTATAAAAGTAACATCATCAGTCTCGCAATACGCAGCATCATTATTTTTGTAATTTCTCTGGTGACTCTGAATCTTTGTTGTCAGTTTTAGTTGCAAATGATGTCATGAGAGCATCAAAAAAACTGCCTTAGGACTTATTCTGCTTTCACATAGCGCGTATCATTCACTGCACACCGATTATGATATAAGTTAGACACCGGCACTTGGTAAATGCTACCAGCAATTGATTCTCACATTGTATGCTTGTGGGTATGCACCATGTGACTCTCAGGCATTCACATGCGTGCACCATGTGTTTCTCACCTGCTCACGGGAATGCGCCACGCTGTACTCACAAAAATGTACCTTGCTACTCTCGATTTAGTTGATCTCTCGATTTGGTATCTCTGTCAGTCCATCTTAAGAAATAAGCGGGTTTAAGATGTCATTTAGAACATTGCTGGCTATTTGATCCAGCCTGCTTTCCTATAACTGCTGCACCAGTTTTGACTGTATGGAATATTGTGGAGTTTTTTTCACAATATTTTAGGGTTTCCCCTCTCAATCTCTGCTTTCAATATTAGACACAGCCTAATGTGATTATATCACCCGTGGCATGTCTGCACATTTTCTCCTCCAATTCTACCCTTTTGGTTGTAGTTCGTCTTAATTTATGTTGATTATTTTTTGTTTTATTATTAAATATATTAGTGATTTTATGTTGGAACTAATAGGTTAACATAAATGAAGTTTTTCAAAAACTTGGCAGTCAGTGCTACACTCAGTGTTAAAGTTTTTGAATTGCTCAAGTAGATGGTCAGCTACATGATGATTACAACAAGACTTTGCATTTGTCATTGACCTTTATTACGCCTCATGCACAAGTATTCTAAATGATTGTAAATATTTCTTCAAGAAAATTACTTTTTATTAAGGCAAAGTTGTCTACCCCCTACCTTCTTTGCAGCCCATAAACTTTGCATCTGTCGCCACCTCTTTTTAATGCTTTGAGCAAGGAAATGTCATATACTCTGGAATGTATGTTGTTTCGCATGAACTAAAAAATGGCAGTTTAATGAAAGTGTCACAAAAAGAGTTAAAAAAACGTCTATCTCCTTGCTGTCTTTTCAAACTGATGGTTAAGAATGATTAGGAATAATAACAATTGGCATCAAATAATAATAACACAGTCAAAGCTCGACATACAACTTTATTCTATTCTGCTATTTGCTTCCTATGCAAAATCGTCATACATATGAAGAAACTCTTTATAAGAAAATGTTGTGTTTTGGTCCACATCTCAAAGCAATTATAAATACTTCAGGTAACTACATATAACGTTGATGTAATACATTAAATAAAACTATATAGAAAAGCAAATGTAAAAGCCTAAATGTTATGTCAAAAATAAATTAATAAATAACCGAAGAAGAAGTTTACACTGTTATTTTATGTTAGAGATGAGGTAAAGCGTGGTCTATGGTTCATCTAGTTGCAACTGATTGATGTTGTTCATGAGAGGCAATGTACAAGTTGCCAAGTGTGCAGTATTTTCAAAACAAGATGGATACAAGGTAGCTTTTTAGTTATTGTACTAAAAGATATGGGTATAAGAGTTGAGAATTCTTATCGTGAACAAACAGGCTGCAACAGATGGACAATAAACAAACAGGCTGTCGCAGATAGCCAATTAACATACATGCGGCAGCAGATAGACTGTAAACAAGCATGCTGCAGTGGATAGACAGTGAAAGCGTGGCTTTTGTTAGATTGGTTGTTTTAAGGGTCACAAGTGCACACTTGTTTACGTTCTGTTCACTTCATTCTCCCCTTTATTTCTATTGAAATCATCATCAGCTCCGATTTTGCTATCACCGCTCTTTGCAGTACATTCAAAATATATGTTTTTTATAATATCTTTTGAGGGTTGCCTTTACTTTATGCTCCTGGGTACTAATAAACGGATTTTACTAGCAAGGGAAAGCAACTCCTATATATTCAGTTGACTTGTTTACTATCTTTTGACACTCAACTGGTAATTTGATATTTTATGCATATCTGCGAGCATCTAATGTTACGGTAAACATGGTGATGCATCTTGTTCATTGTAGTGGATGTACATTCTACCTGTCATGTTGCTGGTAATGCTCTCCTCGCAGGGTGAGCAGGGCGGAGAGTGAAATGGGCAACTTTGTAGAAGATGGAGCACGTGCCGCAAGGAGCAATGGATATAGTCACATACAGCCCTTCCTTATCACTTTTTTTTCTGAAATATATCAATTAATGTTTCTTTCCGCTTGCCTTTTTCATTATTACAATTGTTTTATTGTATTCTGTAATCTTCTGAGAAAGCAACTTGTTATTTCTAATGATGAATATAAATTGTTTTTGATAACGTGGAAAGTTTAGGTAGATTTGTTTTTAAGAACTATTGGAAAATTTATGGTCTAGTTTAGGTGAAGTCTTCTAGGCTTTGGAGACATGTTGAAATTTCCTGACACTAGCGTTTGTATGAATGAGCTCATTGACAATTACAAACAGATGGTCACAGCTGGTATTTTTGTTCTGCTTGGAGATATTCTAGCAGTCTGCAGACCAGAGTCCACTTAGCTTCTTCCTACTTAGTTGTTCAAATTCTAGTAATTGCTGTAAGTATGCAGCTCTGCTAGGCGGCTCCCGAGATATGTGTCAAATGCTCACTCCACCCTAACCTACTGATTCCACAACGTTTTTGTCATAACCAGGCTAACAATGGGTTTATGACAGGTGTCAACAGGTATTCAAGCGGTGATCGTCTGTCTCATGAGAATTTATAATCAATTAAACTGCTTGTAAAAACATGTGTAAGGTTGCTGTTGAAAGATGGACATTTGCTTTGCTATATTAGATTGGATTAAAACAGTATCGTGTTTGTGCTATGTCAAATGGGGTTTACTTACACGTAGCATTGCACATCTGCACCCGTCTTGTAAACTACTCCGACCTTGATAAAACTTCACAATCCTTTATAGCTACATAAAGCCTGGCTAATCTGCCTTGTCTTCTGCTCAATAGACTTAGTTGTAAAAGAATAATCAATAACGTTGCTATGAATGTAGGAAGGAATGTGTCAGCATGGTCATGAAAATTTTGCTTCTCTTAATCCTTCATAGCTGCAGTATGTTCATTTTGTAGCAGCGTTGTGCATAGAGTCATGGGGAGATAACTAATAGATACAATCATTGAGGAATGGCATGTTCAAATAGATAGCTTGTAAACTTGTCATTCATTCGCTGTTACTAAGAATAAAAAACAGCTATCATGGGCTATGGTTTCTCTGTGATGTACTTTTCTGGAGGGTAGTATGCTTAGTGGTGTTGTCTGATGGATGCTGTTGACAGCAAGAGGTGATGGTGTACTTTAATTAATTACATGAATGATGTCATGATGCTCTTGGTTGTAGTACCTCTGATTTTGCCCATTGGCTTATAGTTATAACCGACAGTGCGGGTCATGGCAAACAGAACTTAAGCCTGATGAGCGATCATGAGAGAAGCTTTGACAAAAGAGCCTTTCGGCACATTGGACTGTTAACAGACTAGATCACTCACTGTGAGGTATTGAAGTTGTGTTCAGCCTAGACCACTAAAATTGTGCAGCTAAAAGGCAGTTGCTGTCAAATACTTAACACCTGTATGGACAGTTGTAAAAATGTTGAGCATAATCAAACTGAAAGAAATACACCAAGCTTGGGTGTAAATCGTAATGCAATTAAATTTGAGCTGCATATTTTAATGCAAGGCATGGCCGCATTCCATATTACTAATCTGTCTACTAAGAGAAGTAAAACATTTTTTTCTTTCAGTAGCTGTGCACGGCTCGCTGGACTATCGCCAGCTCTCACGACCACCGATGCATGCAAATGGATGCATGAGTGGGTAACCACTGTGGTTTTATAAATAGTCTACATTCAGATGATTGGTTAGATGGAATCTCTCACATAATACGCTCCAACTTTTTCTCTTCACTCTCACTCCGCACCAGCTACAAAGCTGACACAGCGCTGCCGCGATGACACTGCTGACAGACCAGAATGTAAGTAATCGTAGCACATAGATATGCAGTTCTCAGTATTTCATCTATACTGTGTTCTACAGTAACTTTATATCACTTTGGTGTACTGACTGCTGTGCATAACGCAAAACTGTTTAACCTAGCTTTGGATTCGTTGAGCATTCTAAAAAAAATGTGAAATTACAAAAATGATTATCACCGGTATAACGGTTGGGAACGTAGACAATTTTTGCGTTTTAAAACTTCTAAACCTTCGTTAGGGTCTGAAGACATTTTGTAAGTGATTAACTTGGAAGATGTCACTGAGTTGAATTCTTCAGCCAGTATGCCTTAACTTAATGCTCAAGTCAGTTGCCTATCATAGGCAACTGACTTGAGCATTAAGTTAAGGCATACTGGCTGAAGAATAATATGCATCTATTGTTGTAGTGAAAGTCCATAATGGACTTTCACTACAACAATAGATGCATATTATTCAAGGTCAGCAAACATCTTCAACATGCCACCAACAGTACAGAAAGAAAAATATAATGCATATCAATAAAAGAGCATTCAAGAGCTAAGATCTAAAACTTTGCTGATATGATATGAGAGAAGATAGCTGTTCAAGTAACACCTTAGATTCATGCTTCGTTAAGCTGCTGACTGTCTTTGAAAATACATGTATGTGGTATTACTGAGGAATGTCTAGCAGATGAATCTCATTGGGGCTACAAAATAGTTATTTACTGCGACAGGTGATAGAGAGACCGACAGGTGATAGAGACCGAGGTCTAACACACAAGCAGCAGCGATTACTGGCTATAAGTATTACTTCTATGAAATATCTGGATCATCCTAGCTATTCACCTACACTGTATCTTCCATTTAGATATCTAATGCCACTGAGTCTAAGGTAGATGCATGTCGTCTTTTGCTTTCTGGTGTATCATCAACCGAAAGGTTTAGTTTTATAAAAAAAATTTGTAGAAACATATTGTGTGACATCATCGGTACAGATATCATAACTTTTTCAAGTAAAAATCTCCTTTTTCACCTAAGCGGTTTGCTGGAATCAATACATGTAACAAGTTTTTTAATAGCTAAAAACAGTTTTGTTAAATCTTTGCAAAGGAAATCATTGATGACATGTAAAGGCGCTCATTAAAATTCAGTCAGTTTTATACATTTGTTGTCGTAAAATTCTATGAAAAAATATGAAAATATCGTACGTAAACAATATTCTACCATGGATACCAACTGCATTCTAGTCCCATGCCTTTACACCAAGTTGAAGATATCTCATGATTAATCACGTATTGTGTTACTTTTTTCAATGATTACATATTTCTCATTTATTAATATTATTGTATGATTATGTCGGCTCACCGTATCTATGGTTCATTCACAAGGAAGCAGACACACAGAGCCCTAATCCTCTATGAGCTCACTCAGTGTTGTCTGAATGCCAGATAAACCACATTAGCTAATTAATAATAAAGGGCTCCTAGATGTTTACTGTCTGCATATTTAAAAACTAATGGATACCATTCCGGTCACCAGCCCACATAACTATAAGCTAACCGTTTTCTTTCGATATGGAGCTACCGCGATAAAGAGCTTTTACTGTGTTTTGTTTAATACAATCATACAGGGTTATTCTGTACAGGCTAGTACCCTAGCAGTCAGGTATGCTATGCGAGATCATCAGGTATTATAACTATACATGCAGTTATTCCAAAAGTTGGGAAGGACATCAATTTGTGCAGATGGTGGAGTGTTGGTCTACCAAGTTGAAATTTCGTTTTTCCTTTTATCTTTTTGCGTAACTTCTGAAGGAACTGCAACAAATGGACATACAGACTTTTATTATAGAAAATATTTGATAATGTAAACAAGTGAATCACACGATGCCTATTGTAGTTTTTTTTTGATTTTGAGGCGATATAGAATCACATGGTATAAAGTCTTTCAAGTATGACATTATCAAATGTAAAACTGCCTTGTGTAGCATCTCATAGTGCCTGCTCTCTCCTTTGTTTGATTTAGTTTTATACTCTTGTGATTTTTATAAAATCAATTTCGTATACAAATTAGACCGAATTTCAATATATCCAAAACGAGAAGAATGGACTTTTCCTATTGCTGTTTTGATTGGACATATCTTGCCGAAGGTGTTACTTTTTTAAGTTTTGGCATTTTGCCGAAATCCAAACCTCTCTAACAATAGAGTGCTGTCATCACTAGCCCAGCTGATGGCTACAAACCATAACCAATCTGTGCAAGGCATCGCTGCCAGGGCATCTTTTGATGTCAGGTGAAGGTATTCACTAACAGTATTGGTTATTTGCAGCGCTTTATGTTTATCAAATATTTTCTGAGTTCCATATCAAAACCTCACAATTTTTTTTATCAAAAAGCTAATTTTAAAACAGAAAGTGATCTATTCAATTGTATCAGCAAAGTGGAATTAAGGCATTTTGACCTTTTGTTTCTTACAGAAGTAATTCGTATTTTTAAAGCGGCTGCAGCAGATTTAGAGAATGTCTAACCGTCAAGGTGGCATAATACTGCTAATAGGTTTATCAGGCGAAATCTCTGCAGTAAAACCACAAAACCACTTACAGTATAACTAAGTATATTACTGCACTAACAGATTAGGCTGTCTGAGAATTGTCATCGCTGTAGACAGAACTACAAAACTGCATCAGCAACTCAACTCTTCATATGCAATATGAACGCCCGTCTTTTGTGTTATTCAACATACTGAGAGGAAAATGAGCATGTTTATGTAAGGCCTCTCGAGAGAATTCGTTACGCCTATCAAACAGACCGACAATATACAATATAGGCCACGGATAATATTTCACTAAAGCTGTAAATAACATTGCTCATGCATGGAGAATTTGACGCGTGCCACGCTCTGGAAGCAGCGATTACAGAGTGCCTTTGATTTGACGCCTGAGTTGATTTATTTCGCGAAAAAATTTGGTAATGGCATTTCAACTAAAACAACATACCGCTAGCGTAGTAGTGACAATGAGAACCTGAGCTCTTCTTCCGGCAGTTGTTAAGGTGCGCCCGATAATACGAGCTGGAAAAACTGCAATGAAGAGCAATTTCTATCAGGTATTGTCAATAGGGTATATCGAAAAACTTCATTCACAAGCCTCTTTGCTGTCATTGTGTGAATAAAGCGATGAAATAATACGAGGTAGGAGGCGAGGTAGGAGGCGTAGGTGGCAAGCGAATGGAAGGTGTGATTCAACTTGAACTAAAAACTTTTCCCTATTCAATAGAAGGAATCTCTACAACAAGGTTCTCTACAACAAGGTTCAGCTAGCTGGTCATCAAAACGTCCCTACACCTTCCAGCAAAATTGATTGTATAAACAACTCTACATTCTTCCACACTGCTTTTGCTTATGCTTGGTTTTATGCTAAAACCTAACTTAAATCATCAAGGATGGGTTGACTGGATTATTTGTAGGAATCTGGCCGTAAGGTTTTTATAGTTGAAAAGAATTCACAAAGTTTGTTTTCAAATGCTTCTTTGTGAAAAGCAATATGATTGGCTAATGAACATGGCTAGTTTATGAGTGGTCAGTTATTTGAAGGGGCTAGATATCATCAAACTGCTAGGAAACTTATCAAATTCTGTTTCGGGATGCTATTGACTTCTCAGCTGCTCTTAAAAATCAGTTGATTACTCAGCCATTCAAGATGGCCGTTCATCCTTTGTCGCTTTTAGACAGAAATTTCATGTCTCCTTTAGATCCTAGAATACAGTGAGAGTTGAGTATTTATAACGAGTCCATTTTAAAACTTACCCTACTCTACAACTTCTGCTAGGATTACTCTAGCTAAAAATAGAATCTGTGATAAACCATGCTATGCTTGAGATCAGTGCCTTTGCCAAGTGTTATGTCTGGTCACCTTCGTATCAGGCAGTCCTGTTAATCCTTTCCAAAGCTATGTTTGAGTTATATCTCACCATTTCACCCACTTATCTCTGCTTCAAGGGATTAACTCAGGTGATTGCTTCAGTTAATCAGGGTTTCTCTCGATGATTGGCTAATGACATCATGAATCATGGATTACTAGCCGAGACATTCCTGAATGTTAGAATATAGCCAAAAAATGTGCAAACACATTGCTGTTGTTTTTACAGGCCAATAACAGCTTGGGTTTGACTGCCAAGCAGCTGACATTGTTCCAGCAGGTAAGCAACACTGTTCACCATAATTTTAGGACTGCAGCTAGCAAAAAGAATACATTTAAAATTATTGATGGCCTTCAATATGAACGGTTAATAGGAGTAAGTCTGTAAACGCACCGGCATCCTAAAGTGCTTTAGTGTATGTGATGAAATACTACTATAAATATATTCTGTTATGAACATACATTGTTCATTTGAGTGTGAACGGGATTAAAGGATTAACGGGATTAAAGACCGATTTGCACAAAACTTTAGTAGATTTGATCAAAAACTATCAGTATTTTTCTATCAATTGCGATTGTTTCTGATGTTTGAGGTGATCTGAGTGCCAGGATGTTTCATGGTTAAAATTGACAAAACTTGATCACGGTTAAAACACTCACATCAAGCGAAAATGCAATTATGGCGTCTATAGGTGCAGAGAGACCAACCTAATAGAGACACGTAACGCTATAACTTTAACATAACAGTCGATATCAACTATAGCAATGATAGTAACTAGTGACCTCATTTTGGCACAAATTTTTTTTTCGAAGATTTTTAACCGTGATCAAACTATTTCAATTTCAATCTTGGAACATCTTAGCAGTCGGATCATTTCAAGCATCAAAAATAATTGCAAATGATAGAAATAATACTGATATTTTCTGATAAAATCTACTAAAAGTTGTGTAAGTGCATCTTTAAACATAGCAAATTTCTTCACTTATATGACCTCCATTTAACCTACTCTTGATAGATTGTTTGTGTACTTTATAGGCTATAATATATATTAATATCCTTGATATATCTTCAGATATTATCTGCCAGGTTTTTAATACAGTTTGACCTCATTTTGTAATCACAACCATGACTGAAAAACAAATTTATAAGTATGTTTTTATTATTTTACACCATTAACTGTATTTAAGAGAGCATAAAACATAATTATTCATTATATATTATCATCATTATCATTCATTATATAATCATAAACACATTATTCATAGGCTCAGCTTGGAAATGTAGTGCTTTGTCTATAGCAGCTCTTGCTCCTGTCCCCTTTCCTCAGGTTTGTTTTAAGTAAAGTTTGCGTGTTTTGTTCTAAGAAAATGTTAAAATAAAAATATGTATCACGCAAAATATAAAATACAGTCAGTATTTAATAAACCATGACAAACACACCTGTATTTAATAGCTGATTATTACAGACAACAAGAACATCAGTTGGTAACCGAGCTGAATCGTTTGGTTTTTTCAGCTTCTGTTTGGCATCCAAAAAAAAACTCTCAAACTTTTGGTTTGACTTCCAATTTGTTCGAGATCTGCGAGGTTAAAAATCTGAGGCTAGACTTTATTTAATATTGGCTTGTTATTCCGTAGGAATTTCAGCCCATTGCGTCTGTGAGATCATCAAATGTTTCAACACTAATTGTTCATTTTGTCATCGGCCCATAATTGATGCTATAATGAAAAAAGATATCACAAATTTTTCAAATGTTGGATTCAGCCATTATGCATTAAAAGTCAGCACAACTCTGTGATAAATGTTCATAGCATCTTAAGAGTTTATATTAGAGTATATATTATGAACCTTGTTATAACACCATTTTATTAGTATTTGGTCAACTAGTAATGAATGCGCATTTACCATAGAGGTTTTACAACAAACACAGCCATCATTGAATATGAGCTTTTGAAATAGCCAACAACCTAATCAAATGAGTTTCATAAAATCAGGAATGGTTTAACCAAGTCCCGTAAACTAGGATTGTGTGCTAAAAAATAGTTTGCTTTCCAGAATTTGCAAACAATTTCAGCTGAAGATATTTTTAAAAAGACAAAAGTGTTGAAACGTTTTGGCTTTGTACAGTATATTCTAATGTTTTTTCCACAATCGACATGTGGTTATAACGATTTTTGTTAGATTACGCTCTTTCTTTATAAAATAGCGTTAAACATCGCACACTGTCTGGGGTTTTCATTTCTTCCAAAAGAGAAAAACTTGCTACCAACAGCTGTTAACACTTTGAACCAACAAGTTTCCTTTATTGCGGATGGATCACTGATTGCTGTTTAACTTATGATTTGCACGAACCTGAGAAATTCATAATGTGTTTTGTTTTGCTCGGTCGCAAATAATTGAATTTATAACAAAAGTAGTATACAAGGGCATTCTAATGTATACAAAATCATTACGCTATTACTTAATCAAAAAAGCATAACACATCTATGTTAACAATGCTTCAGGTCATTATGACAATAGCCACTGCTTAGCAGGTGCTCTATCCGCTATGTGACACCGCATTCCAGGAGGTCTGTACATAGTGACCGCTTTTAGCAGGTTCATGCATGAAACGTATATTTAAGTGACACCTGATGAATGAACGTGAGGATTATATAAGTTGACACTTGTGCTGATTCGGCATAGATTGAGTCAAAGGCAGCCGATCACAAGTCGTCTAACAACATTGAAACAGCTTCATTTACATGTATAATGATCGTAGTTAGCTGCCTTGAATTTTAACTCTATTCTTGCAAATTCCTTATGGGAATTTGTTTAAAGTACTTCAGGTGGCTCGGCAGGATGTTGGCATTAGTTATGAATTATGTGACATTTGAGTGCAGGAGCTTTATCTCATAATAGCATCTATACCTGCCAAGATTGTAAAAGTACTCCTTTCCTCATCACTTTCCTCTAAGCTCTGAAAAGTTCTAGTTGAAAGCTGCTACACAGCCTATTAATATTGTTCTATGATTGTTTGCCTGCAACATAACATTGAGAGTCTCGCCAGAGCCTATTTATCAAATGCATGTTCATATTGTAAGTCTAATACTACAAGTGATGAGTCGAAGGTGCAGTTCACAAAATACACAATACACAAAATTTTAGTATATTTTATCAGAAAGTTTCGGTATTTTTCTATTACTTGTGATTGTTTTTGATATTTGAGGTGATTTGACAGACCAGGATGTTTCTAAATTAAAATCTACAAAGTATGATCATGTTTTAAATGCTCAGATCAAGCGTAAATCCGATTACGCGTAACGCTGCAACTCGAACGCAATAGCCGATATCAACTATAACAACTAGTGATCTCATTTCACACGTATTTTTCTTTGGAGCGTTTTAACAGTGATTAAGTTTTATTGATTTTAATCTATAAACATTCTGGCAATCAGATCACATCAAACATTGAAAACAATCACAAATGATGGAAAAATATGGATACTTTCTGGTAAAATCTATTCAAATTTTATGCAAGCTCATACTTAAGTTTAGTGGAACTACCCTGGTTATAGCGAGTTTTAAAAATCTTTATCTACCAGATTTATTTACCTCCAAGTAACTTTGTTTACTACAAATTTTTAATTATGACATGAATACGTTTAATTTATTTTTGTATCTCCTCAGATAGAACGCTCATGTAACCACCTTTAGCAAACAAGAGTTGATAGGAAGGTCCTACAATCTTATTACAAAGCTACATCTAGATAAAGCATTGTTGTGAAATGTGTTTCATTTCACAATTCTTGTTACCATGGATGTTCTGATCGCTATAGCGTCACATGCATCTTGCTCAATGTCTGTCGGATAAAGTGACCTCTAGTGGTGAATGTTGTAACAGAGGGCGGTTACTCGGTGTTTTCATTATTCCTGAGCATTCCGAGGAGCAATCCAATTACAACCATATCGCTTATTTCTCATTGCTCGCTCAAGGAAATTATCGTGTTGTCATTTCGCAAGACATTCCTGGCCGTTGCAGGGCTCCTAGACAGCGATATGTTTTGGAGAAGTGACGCCGTTAGTGAACTGTTGATTTTTAAGGGTTTTAGGGTGCGTCTGTGCCGAAGTGCTATGCTAGGCCGACAAGCAGGTTGTTTCATGGGGCGGTGCAGTATAATAGCCATGGTTGTGCGATGCCTTATGGGAAGATCAAGCAAGATCTATGCGCATGCTCAAGCGCGATGCCGTTGATCGATAAGGCCGTTTCCATAGCACAAAGATGGCGCATGGTACGGGTGTTCGCTTCCAAACAGCGTCACCGAATCATGACAAAATGAGAGTGATGCGCCTGTTTCCATGATGGAATTGCAGCGCCACATGAGAATGTGTTGCTACGAAGTCGCTGTGTGTAAACTTTAATTTCTGTCAGCTGATCAACGGCAGTAGTCTGGTGTAAAGTGTGCTGAGTGGATATGCTACTTCTGTTGTGGCAAGGAAAGCCAATTATCAGATAGCTGGCCATGACACTAACTTGTAAATCCTACTAGGTGTGATCGATAAAACCAGTTGGCGTGAGCTCTACAATGACATAGAATTAGTCTTATTGCGCTCAATATCTTTAGCCATAATAACAATTTTAATAAGTATAACAATCATTTTTCCTATTACTGTTACATGAATGGCTCATTGCTTTCCCAAACACCAGATCTCACTTGAACCACATAATCGGTAAAATTTTCTATGGGTAAAATCCTTTAAGAATAAGAGTTGACTATGCAACTAGTAATAAAATTATACATGTACTGTAAATGCAGTTTCCCGATTTCCAAAAATCCCCAGACGATTTGAATTGCGGTATATTGTGAGTTGTCTATTTATTATAGATGGTCTGTGATATTACAACTGTATGTAAACAAGACTTGAATGTTTGTTATGATTTATTTGTGTTTTAATTTAAAAGAAACTGTTTTGTGTTTGTGCTAATTAAAAACATTTATTTCATGAATGGCCTTGTGCGTGGAAGGTCATGGAATGAGATTATTATAAGACTTGACGGCCAGTGCGTTTTAGTTCCAGTATCGCTCAATGTGAAAATCATCAGGTATGAGATAAATCTCCATTACACGATTATATCATTTATGTGATTTATATATGATTTATATACGATTTATACCCTAGCGTTTTATCAGTGACCAAGTTTTGTCAGTTTTAATTTTGAAACATTCTGGCAGTCAGACCACCTCAAACATAAGAAACAATTGCAAATGATAGAAAAATACTGATATTTTCTGATAAAATCTGCAAACAATTTTAGTTTGAGTTTATCTTTAATCACAAGGAGCTGTCTTTTGAACGGAATATCAGCAGTTTTCTTATCTCTCTTGGACTGATCACCTCAGGAGGGCCTCATCAAAGCCACCACTGAGTAGTCCATGCAACAATGACAACTTTCAGATAACAAAATTACGTTTTTATATTGTAATTATGATTTAAAGTGGTTGTTGACAAAAGCATTGCATATTTAAAAAAGCGCGATAACAACGCTTGCTTATGATTAAACCGCGCTTTTTGAGCTCATTTTTCTCGGCGTTCAGTCCATTTAAACGTCATGTAACAAGCTACGAGCAATTTTAAATAGTTTATATATCTTATATAAAAAACTGAAATTATTTTACAGGCTGGATTTAGATAATAATGGGTTTTAAGACACCAATCTCTATTATTCTAAATCGGACTAAATATTCCTAACTTCCGTCCCTGAAAAAGCTAGGTTTCGTCACATATTTATGGGCGGAGCTTGTAATGCCGATTGTGTTGTTTTCGAAACGGATATTGAAACACTTTAAAAAAGCCTAAATGACTTTGAAGGTTAGTGAACTAATCTTTATTTTGAGTACAAAATCGGAATCAGCGTGTCTGATTTACCTAGTAAATTCGATAAAAGTTGTTCGTGACAGTTATGGTTTAAGCTGCTTATTCAACAGCAGTGTTTGTATTTACAGAGATAGACATGAACATCGTCGACGGAAAAGTTACCTTAATTTGAAAACTGTGTAGATTGGTTAAAATAGGTCGGTGACACAGTGAAACTTTTTACTGATTGATTCGTCTACAAATAGTTTTTTTTAGAAAAATAAACTAAATGGAAAATAGTTTTCACAGTTTTATGGTTAATTTGTGAAGTTTACATTTCTATTTTGTGTATTTTCTCTGGTAGTTTTGTAAGGAGAGTGGGTGAAATGCACTGAAAATACTTATTAACCCAATGAGGCAATGGAATGTAGCAATAAAAATTAACCTACCGAAACGAAACCGTTTAAGTTTTTAGTTGACAACACACAGGATTATGAGAATTTTTAATGTTATTAATAAGTTTATGGTAAGTCGAGTTTTTAATAAAAACCAGCACAAGCATGAGAATTTTCAATGGTACTAAAATTATAGTAATATTGGAACACTGTAAAAACTTAAATTGTGATGACCTTGGAAGCTTCTTTAAAGGTTGACTTGCAACAAAATTCACATTACAGTTATTTGATATCAAAAGATTCACCATGTCTTACTCTGTTGTGTTGTAAGTGCCAAATATGTGGAAATGCGATTACAAGCTCTTAAAAGCTCAAAAAAGAAAAGCCGCCGTAGATTGGAATCTCTTTATTTCGATGACGTAGCCACGAAATTTGGTTATCGTCTTGTCACGTATGTTCTCACGTGAATGGAAAGGCTAATACAAAGCTCAATATAAAACTTATAGTAGTACTAGTTTATGACAAACACTTCGGGTTTTACCGAAGACCCCGTATTAAATATAGATGCTCGCTACTTTACAGTTTTGTTTCGGCATTATTCAATCGTCAAGTCGTTCTCTGATCATGTGACCCAATACTTTGCAAATAATTTTTGCAGCACTTTTAGATTATCACAGGTGACCAACAGGCTCGTCATGATTATCAGACAATGATATGTACTCCTTCGAGCTAAGGTTAAAAAGTTTAACGATTTTTTACAGTAAGTTGTAATATATCAGTGCTAAAAGTGACAGCATTACAATGACGATAAAACAGACACGTAAGAACAATAGACATAGTTTTATTGAATGCGTGAAGTATATTCGTGAAAATATTTCGACGAATAAGGTTGCAAGAAAGTGTAAACAGAAACCATCTCTCGCAACTGCATCACATTTGAGCCGTTTTGGAAAGGGAATCCAAACTACGGCGGTCTCGTGTGGCTGCGATTTTATGTTCGTTTTTGAACTTTTAAGAGCTTGTAATAACCTTTTCACATATTTTGCACCTACAACACATCAGAGTAAGACATGTTGAGTCTTTTCATATCAAATAACGGTAATGTGAATTTTGTTGCAAGTCAACCTTTAAGGTAATTGTAAACCATTGGTATTCAATATTGCTAGTCAGTCGGTGAATATGTTGGTATCCAAGCTGCAGCTCATTTGGCACTTCACAGGAGTGATAAATATACTATGTGGGCAGAATAATTGACATTAATGAAATAGTGGGAACAAGTGGGAGAAAATTCAAATGATTACGAACTTAGATCTTTAGAACTTCAAATACCTCTCTAGAGCGTAGGCTAAAATGCTATCAAGTGCCATATCTTCCACTGAAATACTAGTTTTCAAACATTTTGTGGTTTACTAAATATTTTAGGTTATGTATGGTATGATAACAAATTTTTTAGCTTAACAAATGTCCAGTTGTGGTTGTTAGGCAGTATAAAAAAATAATAAATGGAAAAGCCTGAACAATAACCGGTGGAAAGATAATCAGTGATGTTCCAATCATGCAATTTCTTCCAAGACAACTCTAGGTCATATTAAAAATATAATTTTTTTTACAATGTTAACCAGAGTTCCGTACAAAACGATTGTATTAGGTTATGAATGGTTGTATGTGTTACTCTCTCTGTTTCTAGACTTCCAAACCACAGGCTACTAGTAGAAATTGAGCTATGCAGACTATTTATTATTTTTCACCAGGCATGCTATCATCATCTTGAAGAGATCTATTACTAGTTATGATCTGCCATTAATCCACATATCTATAATTTATGTTTTATACAGAGTGTTCTCACTCCTACGGTTTGGTTACTGTTTAACACAACTAATAACTAAAAGTCTACTGGTCTGATTGTTGGCTTTTATTAATTCAGCAAGTTTTTTAACGCTGTTACAGCACAATTTTTATTGACTTTATGAGAAAGTATTGGCATTTTGCTATCATTTGCAATTGTTTTTGATGTTTGAAGTCATTTGTCTGCCAGGATGTTTCTCGATTAAAATCGAAATAATTTGATCATTGTTAAAACGATCGGAAGATAAATACAAGTGAACAGACATCACTAGTTGCTATAGTTGACATCGGCTATTGCATTCAGGTTACAGCATTACGCATCTCCATTCTGTCGATCTATTTGCACCTATAGACGTCATAATCGCGCTTTAGCTAGATCTGAGCGATGTAACAGCGATCAAGTTTTGTTGATCTTAATGTGGATCTTAAAACATCTTGGCAGTCAGACCAGCTCAAACATAAAAACAATCACAAATGATAGCAACATGCCAATGTTTTCTGGTAGAACCATCTAAAATTCTATGCTTTTTCAATGACACATAGACATGCGTGTGGACTAGATCAGCATGCTTCTTGTCTACATTCTTCATTCAAACACCATTCTAAACACTCAGTCCATGGTACAGGTAAACCACTGGTTTGCTGCTCTCAAGATGAAAGCACTTAATTCTTTACCAATCTATATATTGTCTAAACTTTCTATAAATACAACTAGTTCCCCTTTTCCCCTAATAAAATATATGCGGTGTAAGAAAATAGAACCCAGAACTTTCCACTGTTAATGCCACCCAATGGTTTGAACTGCCAACAACTATATTAGGGAGGTAGTTTAGTCACCCATATAATTAAAAGAAGCTCACATCTGGCATCTTGAACTGGTCACAACAATGCCACTGTACTACACTTGACCTTATAGCTTTCAAATGTATCCATCATGGCCACTTTTCTTAAAACATGAGATCTAGGTGTAAGTTCAGTTACATTCGGTTCGTCTTTCGGAAGTGTTAATGAACAGGTTTGTTGAAGGTCTTGACCTTAAAACCTAGAGCAAAATTGCCAAACATATTTGGCTATGACTCACAGTAAAAATATCTAAACATTAGCAGCCTCAGAAGGGCTTAATTGGCAAGTTTTGGTCTTCACAACAAGCCGCTGTGCTGATATTAGGTATGGGAGCACATTCTAGCAGCTTCTGCAATATATATAGTCTGCGGCACATAACGTGACACTTTTTTATGCAAGAAAAATATTAACGCAATTTGCAATAGTAAATTCGATGCAATTGACCTGATTACACTAAATATGGCAACTCTTTCCACAACGAAAATTTTGCTGCTAAATAAAAATTGTTGTTGCACTTGTTATTGCATGTTGAATTGCACTGGTACTTTTATTGTGTGTCACAATACGTTTCTTGGACTATACCAATTGAGGAAGCAGCTAGTATCGTGCTCACTAATAATTTGTTTAGCCTGTTAAAAGCATTTCGTCGACGATTTCGGTGTGCATGCACAGCTATGACAATTCTGTGAATTTCGGCCGAACAATTCTGTGTTTTTCGTTCATTTTGTGATTTCGGTCAGAACCAACGAAAAAATTGTTAAGTGTCGCCGTACCTTTAGAGTACACTAGCGACCTTTATGCCAATCATCGCATATTGGTTAAACATTTTAATACTGAAAAGTTTGACTAGAAAATATATCCTTAACTCTTTAGCTACCGTAAACCGATGTATCGGCTTATTAATAAGGTTTCACTGTTCTTTTCATTACAAAGCCTACACATTAGCTAGACCAATTCTAATCATGTCTCCAACGAAACAACCTTGTTGCAACTAATCAAAAAGCTTTTTGCTAAGCAAATCCATTTCTAATTCTTTTTCAAAACGGGAAAACCAGATCGCTATCGTCATGGCAATAAGAAATTCAATGCAAACAAAGCGTCAGAAGTTTTGCGAGAGTGGCATTCACTGAACAATTTTATATTTATCTTGTAGCAAATTTCGTTCTGAACAAGATGCCTTTCACAGTAAAACAATATCTGCATTGATTCTTGAGATATTGCATAAATACTATCGCTATATCAATTTTTCGAATGTCCATTAGCATTAGTATGGTCAGAATAACGATTTTATCGCAGCAGTGAAAGAGTTATTGTTCACATTACATCAGGGTTGTCCTCTCAACGATTATTCGTCGACTTTGTGCAACAACTTTGTGCACGGGTATGTCGAAAAACATTGCAGCTATCAAACTTCCTCGATATCTTGCTGTGCATTCACGGCAACCTGTGCAATGTGCACCACTTTGGCGATGATGATTGGTTGTTACGGATTGCTTGATCTATATTTCCCTTCCCGGTAGTTGCTGCAGGATAAGCGTTTCATCGTTTATGCGACCGAATGGTATAAAAAAACTTCATTGCAGTGGACTATTCACCGGTGTGAACGCGGATGGCTTTGTGAACAATGTTATCACAAATGATCATCGATGCATTGTGGGGTATGCATACTGCGATATGGTGTTAACCAGCCTCGAGACAGCAAATTTTTACTAATATATAGGATGCACTTTTCATGGTTCAATTTCAAGAACTCCTTCAAACCCTCACAAGATGATGTCTTTTCTGCGTATAAAGTCGTCTACCCATTGCGTGTGGCTGGTAGGAAAATCTATGTTTGAGATTAGCGGATGAGTCAGAAGAATGCTGTCAGAATGCTTGCTGACTGCATCATGCGCTATGAAATTAGAAAACTGTAAAAATTCGTTACTCCAAGCTTTTAGTACTGGCAATTTAGGCCGATTTTGTTCTGCGTTATGAATTCATACTCGACAGCTCAGTGCTGAAGGGAACCATAGTGTTGTCTAGATGCTGATGAAGAATCCGCACGAGATCTAAGCAATTAGTAATAATCAATGTACTGTTGAGAATGCAAGCTTAGAGAGATCATGGAGCAGCCATACTGTTGTTGTTCAGTCTCACTATGGTTATTGTTAGGTAACACGGCACTGGTAGTGATGCATTTTCAGAGTAGGTAATTACGTAGCTGTTCTTTCATAATAATAGAAATATGCCAAGGTTAAGCAATCGATTTAAAACTTATTGAGCTGCCATAATCTTGTTGTTCAGTCTTACTATGATTATTGTCAGGTAACACAGCACTGGTAGTGATGCATTTTCAGCGTAGGTAATTAAGCAGCTATTCATTCTATAATAGAAACTATGACAAGGTTACGCAATTGGTTTAAAATTTACGTCACTCACTCAATACTCTCACACAATGATAATGAGAAGGACTGCAGGTGCTTGTGGTATGTTCGACTGCTCATTGTAATCACTCATAATCTGATAAGCAGACGGTTTATTGAGCCACCGATGAACAATTATCTGTTCGATCCAGTCAAGGCTGGGTTAGGTTTTACAAGTATGTTCACTATAAATGCAATTATGAAATAGCCTATAGTCACTTCGCATTTTTTGCGCAGAGATCAAGAAATTAAGAAAATGTCATTCGTGTTGTTATCTCGCGATAGTTTCTGAATGCGAAAAGATATTAGGAGGCAGATTTTTAAATAAAATCGAAGATGGTAAAAAATTTTTAATACCATCTTTCAACGTATATAAAGGCTGGTTCACACTTTGTTGTCGTATGACAGAATTTTCTTCTTGGCGTTCATTGTCGACTATATGAACCATAAACCGATAGCATCGACGAAACAACGCGGATACGTCAGGAAAGTTTGCCGCTGTCAAACTTTCCCGATATTTCGCCGTGCGTCGACGACTACCTGTACAGTATGCACCATTTCAGCGACAGTAATTCGCAATAACGGATAGCGTAATTTATTTATGTCCGTTTATGATAGTCGCTGCAGGACTAGTATTTGATTCAAGCATGCGAAAACAAAGAGGTTTCTCCACAAAAAATTAAAAAGAAAAATGAGAACGCTACATCACGAAGTACTTGCTGACGCAAACACGAATGGGTTTGTGATAGTGCCGACATGGTTATTACCGACGATCACTGAAGTATTGTGGCATCAACATCGAGATACAGCGATATAGAGTGAACCAGCCTTTAGAGAGGAGTCGTAGCATAACGCCAATTTCTCATAAGAGAACTGGACATACACTGTATTTGAGCAATCTTAGCTTACTGCAGGCAGAGGCTGTGCGTGTCTTTTTTAAGAGCTTTGTTGTACAAACAATTGCTCTTTTCTGTTTTATAGCTACGACTTGCGCAATGTTTCTTTACAAGCTGTTTGAAGTGCAGCTGTCAATGTTATATATGCCTACCCTGTAGTACTCAGCATTTGTGAGAGTTAGTGAGAGTCGTCTCTTTCTCGCGAAATTCACTACCATGGTGCTATTTTACTCAATTGTAGTTCAAAGATGCGATCTCAGATGTTCTTAAGCCTGACTACTTCTATCACACAGATGCTCAAATTGTCAAGTTCTGTTTAGGTAGGTCTTATTATCTATTAGAAGTTTCTAGATTGTAACATCTACAGTTACGTTGTGCTGCTCAGTAGTTTGACAAAAGATGGGCCTATATTAGAGTGGTAAGGCCCACCTTCTAAACACCTATCAGAGTGAAAGCTTCCTTCTAAACATCTATCAGAGTGAAAGCTTCCTTCTAAACACCTATCAGAGTGAAAGCTTCCTTCTAAACATCTATCAGAGTGAAAGCTTCCTTCTAAACATCTATCAGAGCGAAAGCTTCCTTCTAAACACCTATCAGAGCGAAAGCTTCCTTCCACACATCTATCAGAGTGAAAGCTTCCTTCTAAACACCTATCAGAGTGAAAGCTTCCTTCTAAACACCTATCAGAATGAAAGCTTTCTTTTAAACATCTATCAGAGTGAAAGCTTCCTTCTAAACACCTATCAGAGTGAAAGCTTCCTTTATTTGAAAATTAAGTTCAAAAAGTCTGAATCCCTTGCTATTAGCTCTGTTTTAGCTTAATGATTTTTTTCTGTTTGCTCTACGTTCTCTGTGTTTTAGATTTAGGTTTTGCCTCAATGTTTTAGCTCTCTCTTCTTTCTCTATGTTTTAGATCTAGGTTTTGGCTCTACGTTTTGTTCAATCCTATTTCATTATGTGTTAGCTCTATTTTTGTCTCAGTTTTTTAGCTCTATGTTCTATCTCTATGTTTTCTCTAAGGATTAGCTATACATGAAGGTTATCGCTATAATTTAAATAGTAAGGGAAGGCGACTACGTTGATATCAATCAACTCTAAATACAGACCAGTGTTTGATTAAGTTAGCTTTGCTGAATTTACTAAAAAAGTAGCAAATTTATAATGTACTTTTCAAGAGGCAACAACTCCTTACATAAATCTTCAAATGGTGAATTGATTAGACACAAAAAGAAAGCAGCTAGAAGCTGGTTTCTGTTTCAGCCCCAGGAAGTTGTTACGGATAAATTGTGAGTGGTTAAAATCGGAAAACTTTTCGCATTCGCCACAAGCACCTCTCTTATCTGAAAAACGCTGTTTTATATCGAGAAATAATTATTCCGCTGCCGTACCATGAGAAATAACCTAATGTAAGCATAACAGTAGTTGTAAGCTTGAGGATCATTTTATGGACTAATAAAGTTGCCACTCACTAAATGGTTGCTTTTCATAAATGTTTTCACACGCAGCGTTGATGCCTTGGACTTTCATTCCTATTGGTCACACTCGTGACCTTGTTTTCTTAAGAGGCAGTGAAAGTTTTAATGAATCCAACTTTTTGCTACTTTCTGTGTTAAAGCGAAGAAACTTTATGGTTGAAGGCAAAAAAATGATATCGCTCGATGCGCTTGATTCATGCATCTTCATGTTCCGTGATTTGTCACATAGAGGCTAACTCTATGGAATGTGGTCTACAATGATCTGTGATTCTATCTATATTTTCTTCCTTAGTGGTATGTTAGTTTATATTTTTGTTAATCGTGTGTTACATTGGTCGACATCCTATCGAGGATGTGAATGTTTAGGGGAAGAGTGTGAAAAGCTGTAGAGTTCTGTTTACATATCAGAATGATACACTCAAGCTGTCAGCCTCTTGCTTGACTAAACTAAATGAACAATTTCACTTATGCTTGCTTATGTTTTCTACACCATGCTACAAAATCCCTGTCTTTGAAAGGCGTTTGTGCTCGGCCAATGAAGTTGTCTGTTCAAGGTTATTTTCACCAGCTTTCTCTTTTCCTTTATCAGACATGAAAGTGGTTATTGTTATGGCGTTTTTTTTCATCAGTTTTCTAAAATGCAAAGTACTCTCAGCAAAACCTAAATCCTACACTGAAACAAGGTCAATGCATATGCTTTTTAAACCGAGTCCTAGCGTGTTGGACTTTGGACCAAGTGCTAATGTCAGCTGTGGAGCACCTGCCACATATGCCAGTGCCTGTAATAATGTGAAGCATGGGCTTGTATAAGTAACACTCTGATGGTTGTAGTATTCATTCAGTGATGAATATTACCTGCTCTTCCACTCTTTAATTCTAAATTTAGTTAATAATAATTTGTTAATACCAAGCTTGTGAGCTCATATAAAGTTCGTTACTACTTCTCACAAGCCATATGACGAGATGCTCGCTAGATAAGCTCTATTCATACACTATGCCTGCAGTTAATTCTGAGTAATTTGATCTGCCATGTTGGCAAATAGAATGTAGACTTTTGTTGGCAACTCAAAAGTTTTCATTTTGTACTGTTGTTAACCCTTTGCTATAGCGAGAAAATGGGATTTGAAGAAGGCGGAGACGATGTTCAGAAAAGCGTGCAAGTTCAGAGAGACGATGAGACTCGACCATATTGTCGAGGAGTATAAAGAGCCGGAAGTAAGTGGTAGCCAGGTAGTTTTTTGTTTTAACTAACTTCAGTTAGACGTATGCCTGCCGGTATGCAGACTATCAGCAGCGTTGATTTGGTGGAGAGAGCAATTTTGATTTGCTTCACTTCGTGAAGAGCCATATGTGTCTGCCGCCACACTTGAAGGTTACGAAAAAATTGCATTCAACAGTATTTGAACCCATGGCTTTCAGCTTTGTAGACTAACACTTTACCACCTGCTCCACTCAGCCACCTCGCTACATATTGGAATAACTGTGCAGTTACTTATTACATCTGATAATCACTCACGACCAGATTGTCTGGGTAGTAGAAATCAATAAAAGCAAATCAGGCTGTTAAGGGTTCCCTGTTACCACCGGTGATCTTTCTGAGAATTGAACCCAACCTGTTATTCACAGCCATTAGGCTGTTCCTAGCAGTTGATAATCATTTCCATTATTCTATTGAAAATTCTAAAACGGCTCTAAACTCTAGTCTTTTTACATGGTGAACGAGTACAAAAGCTGCAGCAGTATACTGTAGCATGTCACTTCCTCTATCCCTCAGCTATATATTCTTTTAAATTCTAAAACTCTAGTCTACCAAAGTAATTCAATTTATACTTTACATAAGATTTCAATAACCCGTAGTCTGTCATAGACATAGAAATCTCTGCAAATTTTAGTTGCACACATGTGTGATGGATGCCCAGCTAATACTAAAGGAAACACAAGGTTACAGGTATCAGTGAGTGTATGCATGTCCTTTAAAGTAGCCAGTATCAGGTATCATAAAACAATGCGTTTTGATTCCTGGCTCAACTATTTCTGGTCACAAAGAGACGCAATCTTCAGTTTCTAGCAGCAAGCTAAAAATAGAGCTGTTTCTTCAAGATAAATGTATAAAATAACGTGGCTAGTTTTGAGTGGATGTTTGTAAACTCTGAGCTTGACTGTCGGTCAACTTGAGGTGATCGTGACAGCAGAGACACCGGCAGCGTGAGTTCATCATGCATCTCTGAGGTCATGATTACTTGGAGTAATCGTGACAGCGGAGATACCGGCAGCATGAGTTCATCATGCATCTCTGAGCATAGAGAATGAACTTTTGTAAGCAAACATTTTTATGCCCTTGCACTGAGTAATAACTGGAGAAGATGCTGCCCTTGCACTGAGTAATAACTGGAGAAGATGCTGCCCTTGCACTGAGTAATAACTGGAGAAGATGCTGATCTTGTTTATTAGTCTGCGATCCCGAAAATAAACATGAACACTTGTTACAAAGTGACAAATAAGATAAGATATCTGTATATCTGCAGCAAACAATGTTTTCAATATCACTGTGTATGATATCCAGCCTTTGTAGAAGAAATACTAAGCCTACAAGAGCATTGAGATATGCAATGTATGCGTAGAACTAACATTTATAATAGACTATATGAATGCCCGGCATTGCTCAGGTAATAAAAAGACTTTTGCGCAGAAAATTTACTTTTAATCAACATACAACATTTACTATTCTAACTTTTAAATAAAAGTGTATGCTCATTTCTGTGGACTGTATTTAATTCTCTGTACTGTGTTTATTTCTGTGTAATTCATACTGTACCGGCTGCTGTGCCCACTGCAGCTCTGTACCGATCGCAATTGTCTTCCAATAGTCTAAATATCTTTCTTCACATAATGGCACATACTTTTCTTCTGATATGGCTTCATGAAGTGTCAAGTGTGAAGCCATTTAAGATTGGCTAGTGTAAACATGTACGTAAACAATTTCTTCTATAGTTGAAAATTGGACATTCTTCCACTACCAATTAGACAGCGTAGCATAGTATCCTTTGTTTTTTCGTGACGTCATTTTATCATTGTCGGCCATCTTTATAGACAATTTTATCGTTAAAAACATGAAGCATTTGCAATGAATTGTTGAAAACGATGCTTTTGTTTGCAATTTTTTTATTGTAGTATTAAAACAACACCAAAAAGTACTCTTAAATAAAAGAAAAACGATCGTTTTCTACAAATATGGCGGTTTTTTCGTGAACGAGCGCATGTGCAAACGTCTTGATAGTGTAAAAAAAACAATGGATAGTCAGTTGGACAGTAGTGTATTGGATAAATGCCTGTACTGCAAAACTGGAGGTTGTGAGCTCAAATCTAGTGCGCAGCGGATTTTTCATTCCTAAATCTTTATTGCTATAACTGGACACGGGGACAGACAGACAGAATACCAAACAGACAAACAGACAACACTGAGATATATGTGGATGAAAGATGCATTATACACTGCTGAGCCATTTCTTGTGTTCATATTTTTTCAAAAATTTGTAAAGGTCAATTCTTACAAAATGCCCGCCTTCTATAATTAAATTAAACGACTTTAATTAAACTAAATTATATTATATCATATTATCTTAAATTATAATGTAATACAGTATATGATATGGTAATGTTTTGCATAATAGTATATAATATTTTATTGCATTGCATAGCAGTGTTTTGCCTTGTATTGCATGATGTTACCCTATTTCATATGGTCTTATCTTATGCGGTGTAATATTAAATTAGATTGCCCATGTTACACTGTGTTGTACTTTTTATCTGAGAGATTTAGTATATTGCATTGTATGAAATGTTATCACATTGTATGAAATGTTATCACATTGTTTGAAATCCTAACAATAAATAAAGTTAAATGCTGCTACTCTTTATTGTGGATTTTACAAAAAAACTTTTTTGGAATAAATCGTGTCATTCAGTGTTTAAAGTTGTCCTACCCTGTCATTTATTTTGCTGATGTGTTTTGTTTAGGTGGTAGACAAGTACCTGACTGGAGGCATCGGCTGCTTTGACCTCGAGGGATGTCCTGTGAGAATTGAGAGGTTTGGCTGTCTTGACGTGAAAGGAATTTTCTACTCTTGTAAAAAAGTGGAGCTTGAAAGGAAAAAGTGCTACGACCAGGAAGTTACAGTGCAACTCCTTCGAAAGCAATCTGAGAAGGTAACTCCATCTAGCGCTAAAAAATTTATGCCTTTGCTTGAATGGACTGACACAGTTTCGTTACTTAACAAGGACTACTATCTACTTGAGCAGCACTCTAGAGCAAGTTGTTGCCATAGCAACTTATTTGTAATGGTACATCATTGGCACCTGTGGTATTGTAGAATTGTTGTTGCTGTATTAAGTATAGATTTCAAAGATTAGTTAACACAAAGTTTTGCTGGATGTTAACAGAAAGTATCATCATTTTTCTATCATTTTCGATTGTTTTTGATGTTATGACCTGACTGCCAGGATGTTTCAAAATTAAAACTGACAAATCTTGATCGCAGTTAAAATTCCCAGACGAAAAATGAAAGCGGAAATGATGTCACTAGTTGCTATCGTTGCTATAGTTGATATTAGCTATTGTGTTCAAGTTGTAGCGCTATGAGTCTCTATTCTGTCAGTCTCTTCGCAACTATCAACGTCATAATCACACTTTTGCTGGATCTGAGCATTTTAACCGTGATCAAGTTTTATCAATTTCATTCTTGAAACATCCTGGCAGTCAGATCACCTCAAACATAAAAAAAACAATTAAAAATGATAGAAAAACACCGATACTATCTATTAAAATCTACTAAAATTTTGTGTAAGTTTTTCTTTACAACTTTTAATACACTCCTTCGGATGTCTTAAAAAGATTTTTGAAAATATTTCTATATCAGAACCAATACCTTAACCAATTCAACAATGTTTCCTTGTAATCAGAAATGACAGTTTAACAGCAGCTGATTAAATGCTTTTATAGTCAAATGTCACTCAAATTATACGTAAAAAAATGCAGCTAGTTCTGATGAGGGTGTGAGTCAGAGTTGTCTACACATACTTGAAAAGCCAAGCAGTCCTAAAAGGTGATGCATTGAGGAAACAACTCCTTATTTGCTGCTAGTTGTCATTCATTACTTGTAGAAAGGAATTGAAAAGACGAGCATATCCATTAGCTAATTTGACAGTCTGCTGATGCCAGAAACCATAAATACTTATAACAATGATTTTAAACAAATGATATATTATTAATGTAAATCAATGTAATAAATAGTTCACTCAATAAATTAATTATTTATGTCTAAAAGGTGGCAGATAGTTTAAATAACTGGTTGTATTTAGCTTGTGTTTTGCTTATCGGTACTTGCGGATTAATGTGTGACCTTGACCTCACCATTTACTTATCTCAGCAAGCCGATAGTGTAAAGCCTGGTTTCCATATGATAGCGCGATGATCGTGCGCGGTCCAGTGATCATGCGCAATGCATTTCTTGGGCTGCGACACAGTGTTTCCATAGCGTGCGTAGGTGCCATGTTTGCATTGGACAGGGTGGATAATTTCCTTACTTTTTCGTAGGGAGACCGATTTTTTCGGAAAACAGCCCTCCGTTGCGACCTTGTGCTGTCATAGGAAAACCAGGCTTACTCTTTCGTACAGGAGACCGGTTTTTTCGGAAAACACCTCTCCGTTTGAATTGTGGGATAGATTGAAAAGGTCGAATGGTGTATTGTGGGATACATCATCGCGCGCACCTGTCGCAAAGATCCATTCTGTTGGATCCTTGCAATCAGCGTACGCACGTCGCGCGATCGTCGTGCGTTGACGTTTCCACATCACAGCCGGCCTACGCACGACGTCGTGCGCCTTGTTGCGCCCCTTGCGCTGTCATATGGAAAGCAGGCTTAACAGATTCAATAGAAATTTAAAATTAGTTATTTTTAGAGCTTAAATCAAGAAGAATTCTTGTTGCATACACAGCGACAGTAAAAAATAGATATAAAATTGCTTTTGGTCATGATGAATTATTTAATCAGACTTGCTCAAAAGCATTTCCATCCCAGGAAAGTCGACCATTTCTGGTATTTCTTGTTTTATTTTTATGTGATTTCATTTTCATGAAATGAGCAAAACAGATAAGCCAGAGGCAAAAAATCTATTGGCACCTGTAGTTGTCAATAATATGTTATTAGGTCAAACTCAAGGACTGGCTGTGTCTGTCCTAATTCAGTCAAATCGCATTGAATGTATTTGATTTCAAACTTTTTGGCTTTAGACTCCAGTAACTCTTCTCTGAACTAATATTTTCTCGCTTTGGAAATATTGTTTCAGTCTATGCATGACTACACTAATTCTTTCGCTAACCGATTAATTGTTTTACTGGGCCATAATTAACTATTCCGTAAAACCTTATACATGTATTTGACAATGCCGTATAAGGTGTCATAACTTTTGAATCCCGTCTACAAGAAATATTTTGATATTAAATTAATCAGGAGCGAATTTCACATTAGCTGATGCTATAAAAACAAAATGCGTTGCAGAATGGGCTTAGACATTATTTTGGCCCTTTTCCTACTACCTTTACTAAAAACGAGTGTATTCTGAGTCAGAAGTGTTATAATATTGCCATATTCTTATAGTATCATTATTATTGTTGTTAAAAATTACATTTAATCACTATCGCTAGCGCTATTATTCAATGGATAATTACAAAAACTCTATCGATCTACAATTTGTGAAGCCTTGGTAGTTGTAATGCATTTGACACCGGTGGTCATTGTGAGGATGAAATTGCGATAGAAAATTAATGTTTTCGCAAAGGGAAAGTCAGCTCAGCCTGGAATGTAAGCAAGCTTTCTATTGGCTCAATGCAAACAAACAATCGTTTTCTTTTGATTAAAGGTTGACTTGCAACAAAATTCACATAACAGTTATTTGGTATCAAAAGGTTCACCATGTCTTACGCTGCTGTGTTGTACGTGCAAAATATGTGGAAATGTGATTACAAGCTCTTACAAGCTCAAAAACGAACAGTTAATCGCAGCCATCACGGAAACGCCGTAGGTTGGAATCCCTTTATTTCGATGACGTACTCAACTCGAGGTGGTTATTGTTTTGACATGTAATGCTATCATGTGAAATGAAAGGCCAATAAAAGGCTCAATATAAAACGTCTCGTTGCTCTAGTTTATGACAAACACTTTGGGTTTTACCCAAAAGCCCTTATCAAATATAGACGCTCGCTACTTCACAGTTTCATTTCAGCTTGGTCTAATCATCTAGTTGGAATCTGATCATATAACCCATACTTCCTGTCAAATGGCGCGAACAATTTCTACAGCATTTTTTGACTATCACAGGTGACCAACAGGCTCATCATGTTTATCAGAGGATGCTATGCACATCTTCGAGCTAAGGTTAAAAAATTAAAGAAATTTTTATGGTAGGTTTTGAGATATCAGTGCTCAAAGTGACAGCATTACAATGAGGATGAAACAAACGTGTAAGAACAATAGAAATAGTTTTATTGAATGCATGAAGTATATTTGTGAAAATATTTTGACGAATGAGGTTTCATGAAAATGTAAACAGAAACACATCGTGCTCATCTACGTCTCATTTGAGCCGTTTTGGAGAGGGATTTCAACCTACAGCATTTTTGTGATGGCTGCGATTGACTCTTCATTTTTTAGCTTTTAAGAGCTTGGAATCACATTTCTACATATTTTGCACCTACAACACTGCACAGTAAGACATGGTGAATCTTTTAATACCAAATAACTGTAATATGAATTTTGTTGCAAGTCAACCTTTAAGTATACACAGCTTTTGGCCATGTGCAAACACTGCACCAAGCCGGACCACGCGGCTATCAGCCGTAATACTCGGCTCGTGGCAGCAATATGAGTGAAGCTGCTGCTAATGGCATATTTTAAAAAACATCTCAGCTTCAAGTGGCCAATGCTACCTAACTTGTTATTTCAAAGAATGTGCATAACTTGAGATTTTTTACGATACATAAAAAGAAAGGGAGTTATAGCTATTTGTGTTTGTGTGAACATCATAATTAAAGTACTATGGAAGCCAACCAAGTCTCATCGCGGTCATAAAGACTTTTACTTGTATCTTTGCAATCTTAAATTCCATAATCACGCGGTAGTCATGCATGGCTACATTACAAATTCCTCAGCATCTTCTAGTCCATTCTCATTGGCTCTGCCTGCTGCTCAGTGTTTTCCTGTGTCATGCCAACATTTATAGTAAATTTCTGTCTGATAAATAAAAAGAAGACACACTCGGCTTTCTGCTGGCCCATGTTTTATTTCCCCTCGGTCGCTGGTGATTACAAATCAATTTTGAAAGACATCAAAGAATTCGCTTTTAGAAGTTTGTCAATTTATTATGTCAAAAATGTTTTATACATTTGGGCGTTATTTTGACATGGTACTTTCAACAAGCTGACAAAGGTCGGAAAGGATGGTTGCGAAATTCTGTTAGAACGATTTCTTAGAAATCAACTTTTTTATAAACAACACAGTAGGCGTCATAGAACTGCACGTACATAAAAAAGTTGTTATTGCAGCTGGACAAGACGGTAGACAAAGTTACTGTCATCATGGACTTGGACAAAGTCGGCAGCAAGCAACTTTGGAAACCTGGTAAATTTCACATACAGATCTTTAGTCAAATCTTAACTTTAAATGAAATGCATTTCAAGTTAAGATTAAGTTAGGAAATATTTTCCCTCTTGAAGACTACAAAAATAAAAATGACCATATATATAGTTCGTATTTCAATAGATGGAATATAACCATACACAACACCATAGCCTGTGATACTTATGTGTATATAAATTGAAATTTTACGGCTCTTTAACCACTTAATCAGACATAAAACTATGATAGACAAAGATTTGTTCATGATGACAGCTTACTATTTAATCTGCGTTGCAGATTATAATGAAAAATGTTGTCTCTATAATAATAGTAGTTAACACAATAAATTCTCTGAACCAGAGTGGTAATAGCTATATTTTGCAATTCTTGTTAAATATTGCAATATGTTGTTCTACGAAAGTTGTTTGTTAAACTATTAATAGATATTAGAAAACTCAGTGTTCGTCTTTTTGTTACTCCCTATGTCCAGTTACAGCAATTAATATCTAGCAATAAAAAATCTGCACAGTGCTGGATTTGATCTCAGGGTCTCTAGATCTAGAGATGGCGAACTCAACCATAGGCTATCCGGTATTCATTCAAATAGTCATTACATTGGTTAAGATACCCACACTTAGGCGCTTGCTTGGGGTTAATAACTAGCACTGTTGAGCCTTATGCGTAATGATTGTTAATCTGACCCAAAACGCGAGTATTGTTTTTGTAAAGATATTAGTGAAAATGTAACTTTTTAGGTAAGTTACTCAAATTTATTAGGTAATTATTCTATTAGCAGTTTAACGCCAGGCATTTGACTAGTAGTATCATAAAAAATATTAGGATTGAGACTTAGAAAAGGTCTCCAAATTTTACGAAACAATTATTCATGATTTTTGATAGCAAACGACTATTTCTTTAATCGCTAAAGGAATGGCCTAACATAGAACTACCAATATTGCCAAAAAATGCTAAGAATGTAGCCATGACTTGTTGAAGTGATAAAGTCTCTCAGTGAGCGGTAAAATAGTAAAGTCGAGTTGCTTTTATTTATTTTAAGAATTTGAGATGAGATTTGAGGTGCACTCAGAGCTCCAGTGATGACAAATAAACACAATAGTAAACTATGGAATTTCAAAACTGTCAAGTTCACTCTATTTGATTCTAGTTCACCTAGTAGATTGGTAGTAGATAGTAGTAGACGTAAATAGTAGACCTAAGTTCACCCTATTCGATGTGGATATCCAAATAATCATTCAAGATATTTTAAGGCATTACTCAAAACTGCTACAACGTGCAAAATTTGGTAAGGCAAACAGAATACTATTAGAAAACTGTAATTTGCGGAGTTATCTTCCCAATCTGTCATTATTCCGACACTCACTCTCAGATAAAAATGTAATTCTGACAAGATGGAGAAGGTAACTTTAATTGTCCCATCAGCAGCTAATCTTTTGAGGAATTGCAAAAAACATGTATTAGTTGTTTACATCTCTGCAGTAATTTAACATTCCTGTGATATTTTGCAATATTATTGCGCCACAAATTGTCTTGTGGCATTATTTATGTACAATTTAAACCCGATTTAAGAGAAGAGAAAAAGGAGAACGATATTTTTGACGAGAATGCCAGAGAAATTATAATGGGCAATTACTGGCAGTCTTTAAGTTTGCAACAGATAGCGTTACAGTGAGAATTCAGTATGCCAGCACATGGAATTTCATAACTCTATTATCTATCCTATAGTCAATAGTATATTGTCAGTGGTGTAGTGCTACCCTAACTCTCCCTAACTAAGTTATGGTTAGAAAATTTGTGTGTTTTTCAAGTATAACTATAGTTAAGGTTAACAAATTTTAGACTTTGTCAATTCTCAATGTAAATTATAGCTCTATTTTATTGATTCAAGTACACTAATGTCTTTATAGTCGATTATGTCAAAATAGTTGCTTGTCTTTCTCAAGGCTCTTTGCAACACCATATTCTCAAATCTTTATTATTTTCTCAACTTATTTACTACTACAGATGTGCTTATTTCTCATATCATATACATGATTTTAAAGCCGTGTAGGCTTTGGCGGCCGGGGCTTTGTCCCGGACCCCACTGAGGGGCTTACAGCGCCCCCCCCCCTCCCCCAGGCCCCCAGCTACAACCGCCACGTAGTGGCGGTTGTAGCTGGGGGCCTGGGCGGTGGAGTCGCGTTGCGACTCTTGGTCGCCAACATCCACTTATCTCAACTTTACAGTTATGGTTAACCCACTCAGGACTGTTCCCGAATACCTCGGGAAGAGTTGTGCTCTCCAGGGCCCATTCCCGAAGTACTCGGGTTAAACTTTGATTTGCTCTATTGCTTAGCTGTTTAGGTACATAGGTTTTATTCATTCACCAAACGAAGTTTAAGAGTCTGGGCATCATTTTGATACCAAATATGTGATTGGACCAGAAAGTTTTAACTAACAAATTATGTGATAGATATCAACTGTTTTGGAAATTTGATGATCGCCATTTTAGAAAAGGTTTATCCGAACGATGGCAAAATTTTTAAGTGAATTAGAGGCGGTAATCAGCTCAGGGGAAGAAAATAGCAACAAAAGTAATGTTCAAGAAGAAAATGAGAATTTTCTGATAGAAGAAGGTAAGTTTTATGTGGCTATTTATAGAATTTTACCGAAAAAAAACGATAAAAAGCCGAAATTTTTCTTGTGAATTTCTAACAAACTTTATTCTAACAGTGTAAGATATGGATTTTTTTCATGATACACATGATTATAACATTTTAAATCCAATAAAATTTAGATCTTTTTGCAGCATGAACTCATCACTCTATTACCCCATAATAAACAATAGTTTTATGATTTCCTTGTAGAACTACAAGATAATAAAAATTTCTTATTTCATTTATATCCAATTGTTCAACCCACAATTAGTCAAGCATATAGTTCTCAACCTCAACATTTACTATAAACTAGCCCCAACCACTAGGCTCTAATATTGGTCGATAGGGGACACTTACCACAGTAATCATCTTCATGACTTTTTGTGTTTATAATTATTTATAGTATCAAAAAATATTTGCAATTTGTATTACCAATTGTTAGCTGCAGTAGACTACTTATTTTCAATTTGTTATCAGGTATTTACCCTGAAAAGCTACTAAAGCACAATTTTTTTAGGCTGTATCATATTTGCTACATGAAGGTGAAGACAGTCAAGGGCTTGTGAGTGATGATGCCGTTGATGATGAGCCTAGGGCTTCAACACCAATATCTGATGAATACTGCATCAACTAACTTATAGTAGCAGCAAATATGCATGTGTAGTTGGCATCAAATAACTCTCACCGTGTCATAATTTTTTAATGAACACACCCTTATTATACATGTATATATTGTTTCGTTTTCATGCATATTCATTTTTACTGTATTTTTTACAATATATTTTACTGTATTTTTACACCTATTTTTTTTGCTGGTAATTGATTGTCTGTTAGCTGGTAACTTGAGTATTTTTTATGCATAATATATTCATAATAACCTCTGCAATGCATTTCAATATAAATTAACAAATTGTTTGATTATATAATTGATAAAACTGTCAGTGACGTAGTGTTGGTTAGAAGCTAGTAACACCTGTTCTATTGCTCGGAATTGAGAAATCTTTTTTTTATTTGCTGCTGATAAAGTTTGCTATCAATCTAACATAGGTCCAACAATGTCAGTATCAAAAAACTGCTTGTGAGCTGCTACGAAACATGAAAAACAATTTTGATAAAAAAAAAGTTCACAGAATTATTAGAAATTGTGGTCAGTAGAATTTGTAAAGGTGCACAAAAATTTATATCACATTGTAGCCTGGAATGTCTTTGTTAAGCTGCAAAAAACAAATCAAGATTATTTTGAAAAGAACTCTAGTTATACTCAATTTTGTGTAGCTCTATTTTAATTGTAAGGCTAGTGAAAAATTAATTGGGCTGGGGGAGCAGTCAACCAATAACTAATTAGTCCTGAATGGGTTAAAAAAGGTTAGCACTAGATCACTCTATATAGTATTGACTATAGTATAGTTAATAGGTCTATGTGGAATTGTGTCAAAGCGTTGAACAATAGCCTGTCACAATACTCTAGAGTCTAGGACTTTATGATAAGATGCGGTAAAGAACTTATTTGATAGATACATGTATATTGTCACAACTCTCTGTGTGTCAAATCATATCGTCTAAACACATAGATTACATGACACCGAGTGGAAATATTGAAACCATTCATGCAATTCGCTTAAAAGATGGTGAATTCGGCACTGCATCCCTGGCACTCGAGCCAACAATTGTTAGGAATGCTGTGACTGTCGGTAGCTAAGACCACTTCACACAATCATCTTGTCAGCTTGGCATTATTGCTGTAAACGTTTATATATTGAGATCCTTTGTACAATAATCTGTTAGGTAAAAAATGAATGCGGCAACGAAAGCTTTGATATAGTTAATTCATCTATTGACCAGTTGTAAGCTTTTTTTGAATCGCATTTTATCTTCAACACAGTTTAGTTCATAAAGAATTTGGTTCGCTGCCAGGGAGTTCAGATAAAGTTTCAACAGTTCGCGCTAAAAACTCAGTTTTTGGCATTTTTCCCTGTTTCCTAATATCATTCTTGATTGATGTGTTGAGCAAAAAGAACATTCTTTTAAGACGACTGAGACGTTGACAGTTTTGTAGAATTTCTAGTTTAATTTTATGGCTAATGCGCCAAAGCAAGGAACCCTCTATTAACACTTTTTACATTTTAGTTCAGCAATAGTCTTTACATAGGGCTTCAAACCCTATCATTTGCAGGTTTGAAACCTTATTGGTTAGTGTTAGGAGATTTAAAACCTTGTTGGCTAGTGCCAGGAGATTTGAATCCTTATTGGCTAGTGCCAGGAGATTTAAATCCTTATTGGCTAGTGCCAAGAGGTTTGAATCCTTATTGGCTAGTGTTAAGTGTTATGAAACATCATTAGCTAGCCGTTGACAATAAAACCTGAAATGTATGTTTTTCAATATGTTCTATTAAATTTTATTTTTATCTTTATGTAATACATTAAATTTTTTAAACTGATTCTCGTGATCCTCTAAGACAGGATTGTTTTCTTTTAAACCTAAACGCAAGTTATAATAAAAGTTTGTACATTATAACTACAAACATGTATATTAGGCAGCAAGCTCTGTCATACCATTAGGTCTTACACTATACTAAAATTAAAAAGAAAAGTAATTTACCAAATTACTCCATCACATATATTTACTCTAGAATTGCTTTTGCTGACTGAAAAGCATTAGCAGTGGCCAATCGGCAGAGTGATAGGATTTTATGACCATGCTGCTAACTTGACCACTGATGGTGTTCAATGGAGTCAGACAACTCTAGATTACTACTTACAAGCCTTGACCCTTTCTCTTTCGACACGCTCCCTCAAGTAATAACGCTATTTATTTTACTAACATCAGTTTTTTGTTGCATATGAACCCAATCGAATACTTTTTGTGTTTTCAGGTCTCATGCTCTATCTGCATCTTGTTCAGATGTTAGAGGACAACTATCCAGAGTTTGTTAAACATCTCATCGTTGTCAATGGTGAGTGAAACCAATCATTGTTATCATTATTTGTTATGTAATGACTTACAGGTGACATTAACATTGAAGATTTATAGCTTTTTTAGCCTATACTATTTTTATATAAAAAAACATTTTTTTATTATTTGATGATTTGGTCAATAAGCTGTTATCACCAGAGGAGTGAGTAAAACAACTTAATACTTACACTTTCAGCAAATACAATGATAAAAGTTATCGTTGCTTCTAGTTAGATGTCTCAACTTAGCGTTACATGCACAAGAATAGACTGTCGCTGTATCTTAACTTCACGCTCATCGATATGTTGTATATTCTGGCTTGTTTAGCAAACTTAACTGATAGATCTCATTGACATTTGTACTCATGTGAGCGCTCTATTAATTTGGAGTTTTATTAAATACAATCATATTGTTATAAATTTATTAACAATCTGGCTAATCGAAAGATTATTAAATTGCTACAGTGCTACTTCCACTGCTATTGGTCATTTGATAAAATTTCACAGCTTTAGTCTCATAAGTTTCAGAAAAGGTCAATTGGACATTTTATGTTAAATAAGGAGTTTTGAATATTTCTATCTGGCCAGCATGCCAGATAACCCTTTAGTCGCTTGATCCCATAGTATGACAATTTAGAATATTCTTTCTTAGATATCTAAATCACTCTCTTCCGCTCTTTCTCTCTCCCTCTCTCCTGCCCTCCCTTCCTCTCTTTCTCCCTTTTTTCTCTCTCCCCGTCCCTCTCTTTCTTTCTCTTTTCTTCCACCCTCTCTCTTTCCTCTCTCCCTTTCTCTCTTCCTTTCTCCCTTTTTCTCTTCCTTTCTCTCTCCCTCCTCATCTCTCTCCCTCCTCATCTCTCTCCCTCCTCATCTCTCGCCCTCCTCTGTCCCTCCCTTCTTTCTGTTTGGTTCTAACTTTGGTTGTTCTCTTTTCAGCACCAAAGATATTCCCGATTTTTTTCAAAATCTGCCGACCTCTGATCAGTGAAGATATGAACAAAAAGCTACGAGTCTACGGAAGTAAGTTTATCTCTGAATGGAAATATAAAGTATATATAAACAGGATCTGTAGAGGAATTTTTTTAATTGATTTAAGCTATTATATAATCATTATTTTTTGCCTTAGTTTGCCGGCGTCTTCACGATGAGCTCAGCCTGGGCTACATACATGTATTATTAGTTAACATTTGGAGTTTTGTACCCTTGCAGCATATTCTTTACGCATGACTCAGCCAGATACTCTATTGGAAGTTACGATTGTTTTATTTGCAATCAAAAGTAAAACATATTTCTAAGATAAAAATAGGCCAAACAATAGGCGTGCCAGCTTGTTTTTATATTTTTGATTCGGTCTAAATAGCCCTAGATCCTGGCTTCCATCACTTGTATTTACTGTTCACCGCTATTTACACAGGCAACTACCAATCTGAGTTGACAAAGGTCGTCAGCGAAGAAGAGCTTCCAGCATTCCTTGGAGGAAAACGACTTGGTCCAGGTGGCGACCGCTTCTGCACTGACAAAGTATAATATTTTTATTCTACATACACTGTAAGGTTTTTACAAACAAGACAATAAGACAAACGGTTGTCAGGGTTACATACGAACAGAGAGCTATTCAGTGGAGGCTATTTAATCAGCCATCTTTGACATAAATGAGTGATGTTCATAGAATCGAGCGGTTTCTGATTGGTGCAGTTGCAAGTCCTTGACATTGTTATTTGTGCCCATCAGTATATCACTAAATAATATGAAACGAATGCAGGTATATCATGAATACTAGGAATATCATATAAACAAAATAGACAATTGTATTGTATGTTTTATTTATATTATCATGTATATGTATTTTGTATTATTTATATTGTTGATTATTTATTTGTATTGTTGTTTAAAAAATAAGTATTGTTTTTACAGGGTTAAAGCTGTATTAATTCCAACTCGTATATTGTAATTCTTAGATATAGTCATATGACTATAATCTGCATTTTCAGACTGGGTTTTTCAGTTTGAAGCCACCTTATTACTGGTAACTTTACATTCAACTTACTAATTGTGAATTGAAATTTGTATAAGTGTTTGTAATTAGAGTTTAATGACTAAAACATACTGCTTAATTCTTGGTTTTTATCTTCTCAAATGAAACACCGACTGCTCCCACCATTTATGACAGCGTTTATCTCTAACTGCTGTTTGCAGATAAAGCCTGGAGGAATTGTTCCAGAGTCGTACTATCTCATTGACTCCATCGAGACATCAGAGTTTGAGTCAGCCACAATCTCTCCTGGCTGTAAGCTAGCTCTGAAGGTGCCCATAGACCGACCAAACTGTGTCATAAGGTAAGCGAATTTAAGGGTAAGTCATTAACTTTTACTAATGGTTTACAATGCAGTTATGCTGGGCTGTTATGTTATTATTTTAACCACAAAAGGAATCACTTCTTATCTTTTGTACAAATTGTTCAAAGTATAATCATTTTTTTCTGAAACATCAAAGATCAATATCAATATTAATTGTTGTCCTTTTTCTGAGGCTGAAATAAAATATTATTTTGATTATCAAGTTTTCGTGGGCATTGTGACTAAAGTTGTCCTCTCTTTTTACAAATTCGAAGATGACAAAACTCATTGAGCAAAGCTATAAGCTGGCGTTTTTAAAGTGTTGCTTTTAAGCAATTTGCTTACATATAGCCTATTACATATTTGATTCAACCCATTTTTTATAATCGCTTACTTACCTTAAAGTTCATAATAACCTTATGTTAAACTGAAACAACACTTATTTGAATTATATTGAATACTGCTGCTACTGCTACCGCTACAAGGAAATATTTTGGAATGCTTAAATTCGGCCAATCGGTGTTTTTTGTTAACCAATGAGGCATTGCTCCTGCAATTTACTTCACTATCTTATAACAAACCACTTTATATTGTAAAGGAATAGTAGGACTGCATGTATAAAATTGATTATAAACTTTATAAATCTATATAGGAGCTGCTGTGACATAGTGGCTATTTGGTCTACTAAACCTAAACTGGAAACAGAATACATGTATTAGGTTTCGCGTTTTGAAAAAACCCTTGCCGGTGCCAGGAAAGGCAACTGCAACTCTTGCGTTGGCCTAATAAGAAACTGTCAAAATTGAAATAATTTTATTTAATTTATGTAGACTTTTTTCCGAAATTACTCTACGCTTATGAGATGGTCTTCGTTTTGGCAGCATTTATTAACTTAGTGGAGTATCATGACATTTTGCCTAGAATTTCAAGGGCGAGATCAGTTTTGTATTTGCTTAATTCAGTTGAGTCTCGCTGTTGTAGATGGGAATTCCTAACTCTTGGAAAAGACATTTCCTTTGGTGTAAATCTTATACCAGAAAATGGTGAAAAAGAAACCAATCTGATTCCCGTTACCAGAGTTCAATCACACATGGTGCCAGAAGATGGATCCTTGACATGTGAAAAGCTTGGCACATGTAAGTTATCACTGGCTCACTGTTGTCAGTTGTAGCATGACAGGTTGTACTAGGTTCTTTTCTAGCCATAGGCTTATTGACTATGTTGTATTATAGCTTCACATTTTAACTAACATCAAGGTTAATCATGTAAAGCGTTCTGAGACTCAGAAGTCTATGCTAGATTAAACTATGAAAGTAAGGTTTATTTCTAGTGACTCTTTTGTGGAGCAGTCAGACTAAACTAGCAAATTTTAGAACGAAAGGTTTTGTTATTATAATTGAATTTCAACAACTGTGATTAACTGGTTTTAAAGTAACTGCCAAACGATGTCATTAGAAGCAGTTACATGTTTTATGTTACTTGTTGTTATGTTCAATTAGCTTTTAAGCAAACAATAAATTAAAATAACATATAATGCTGGGATAATTTACAAAATTACATATTTCAACCCTTTGAAAAAATATTTTATGGGTTTTACTGTCATCAGTTTTGTTTTTTTCCTTTGCTTCAACATTAGGCTTATGAGTACTAGTTGTCACTTCGACAGAACCTAGTTTATGAAAAGAAGTTTTGTAGCATTGAGCTCTATTTATTAATTTAAAAAATTCACATAACGATGTTTATAAAGAAATATATATATATATATATCTATATATATATATATATATATATATATATATATATATATATATATCTATATATATATATATATATATATATATATATATATATATATATATATATATATATATATATATATATATATATATATATATATATATATATATATATATATATATATATATAGTAATATCAGAGTGCGATCTCTTAAAAATATGAGACAGTCAGCTTGTAAATAAATCAATCTTACAATTCCTTATACCCCCACATTAATTCAACTTTATTTAAGAACCCCAAAACCAAGTCCTATTCATGTATATAAGGTAGTTTACTGGAGTTGCTCTCTTTTTTTTACAGATGTGATAGTGTTTGACAACTCCTACAGCTGGACCAAGAGCAAGAAGCTTCAATACGTCGTTGAAGCACTCGTGGAAGATGAGGAGCTACTTGATGAAGTGAGCAAGATAATGGATAGCAACTTGCAACTATAGCCATAAACCATAGTTTGTTGGTTGTATGTCATAACGTTCCTACTTCTTGTGGACGACTCGGAACACTGTCTGAGCGAACCAACTATCACCTGTTGCGCATAAATCAGGCTTCTAACCAAAAAAATTGCAAAAAGAACTTTAGGCCTGTTTTGACGTAACACTCATTGTCCTTCCTTAACTATTCTAATTGGAGAATTATCTCTCTTACATTTATGAATACTCCGTATTACCTTGTCACCTCATTGCTTTATTGTAACTATATTGACAAAGACACATTATGATATTATTTCAATTTACTTATATTGATTAAGCACATAACAATGGCGGTATGGCTGTTTGTTTCCTACACTAAACTCGCTGTCAGTTTGATGTGTTTTAAAACTGTCAAGCTTGACAGTTGGCAACAAGATGCCACAACTCCTCAAATAACTACACAGATTAGTTATTGAGATTGTTAGCCTTTGCACTACTGTTTTCTTTTTGCACAGTAACGATGGCTGCTTATATTAGCATTGCTCAGAGGAAGTATTGCTGTTAGTTTTCTTGCTACACCTTGACATTCTGTGCAACCCATGCATTGTCTGCATGGCTTTGATTTCACATGTTGTATTTGCGTGAAATATATGTATGTCACTGTTTATTTTTTAATATATAGTCTAAATATAGTAAGTTGGAAAAAAGACTTTCTTGTTAATGTTTTATGATGTTTTAATGCTTTATACAACATCCTGTAGAATTAATTTAATTTCATTATTAAAGATTTACAATGACATGCTATGAGATGTCAGCTTAGTAGAGCCATAGTTAGTGTTAAATGTTTTAGAGAAATATCAAAAATTGCTAATTAATTTATGAAAAAAATATTAATATTACTACATTTAAAATTCAACTCTTTTTAGTTACTTATATATATAAATTCTGGTGTTTGTTTGTCGTCTGTCATTTCGTGTGTCCATTTATAATGACTAAAATCTGATAACATTAACACCACTTCACACTGGAATTAAAGTCTGAAACCTCGGTTCTGTAGACAAGTGTGTTATCCACTACACCAAACGGCCTGCTTGCCATAATAAGAAATAATTGTGTGCATACTTATTACATCTGCCAATATTTAGTGGTTATTGGTTAAAATACGCATGCTTCACACTTCATCTAGTTCACTTGAACTAATTTACTAAAGGAAAATTTTACTGAAAGAGAAAGAAAACTACTAGAAGAAGTATATGTGCTCAGAAATTCTCTAAAATGCTATAAATATGTGTATATACAGCATAAACTTAATGAAACTTACAGCACACACTGAAATAATCAAATATCTTCATTTAAAAATTAGAACGGTGAATGTTGTATACGAGATGTTGAATAAAAATAAAATTTTCATGCAAAAACATTTTATTGCCCATGCAACGCCAGGTATTCAACTAGTTATTTGTATATATGTTTGTATGTTGTGACAATGGGCCAGTTTACATTAAATTGTAATCCATTTTTCCTCTATCACTTTATTTTGCTTCTATTGAAAACTTAAGCTCTTTGTTGTCACTATTTGTTAGACTATTTATTCAATTTTAATGGCTAACTGTTGCTTTTTTTCTCCTTTTTTCTGTTTACTATTATTGTATGGCCTAATTTGAAAAACATTTCTATTTGTGAAATGAAATTATTGCCATTAAGGTACTATATATTGTTTGTGAGCTGAGTCTGCCCGCAAAAGTTTTTTACTGAACCAAGGTACATAAAGTTAATTGAATGCATAATATAACAGAACGAATTCTAAACAAAAAGTGTTCAAATTAAACAGCAAAATTTGCTGGTAGCGTATGCCATCTTACTAGGAAAGCATCCAGAAAGAGCATAACTCCATATGAAAACTTGGTTTCTCATTTATACTGCGTACCTACTGTTCAATATCAAGTGCTCTTCTTGGTAGCTTACTGCATGAAAGCGATAATGTGGTTGTACAACTGGTACTTCGACAGATCTAGTGTAATCATATCCAATTTTTTTGACTAGCCTGCCATCCAAGCATCTAAGCAGCCTTGCTGATATTTAATTGAATAATAAAGTAACACTGAGCGCTAAATACTTTCACAGTTTTCATATCGCGTAGTTAAATGATTATTTCTGAAACGGCCAACATGAACCTTCTCCTTGTAACTTGGTACGCATAAAGTCATATAAAAACCTGTCAACTCTTGGCCAAATCATTTTTCTGATATTTTTGCTATTTATGAATTCGAATAAGTAACATTCGCAGAATGTTTGGTATTGTTTGTCTATCTATGTTTGGCAAGATGATAGTGAGAGTAACAGTGTGATCTAAACTGGGCTCTGCTTTACAAAACCTCTAAAACGGATACAGAGTAAGTTTTATAAGATGATCAAATAAACCAAAACAGATGTGACTCATATAGTGACAAGAACAAAATTCAGAAGAGAGGCTACAACGTCTTATGGATTTGATAACAAATATTTTCTCAGCAACCGCCAGATATATCAAGTTCACCTTTGCAAAAAATGAAAAAAATTGATTTGAAACAAAATGCTAAAGAAAACAGTAAGCAGACCTCACTGAAATCATATAAGCTAAAAAAACCATTTCCATTGTAGACAAAAATCACTGTTTTAGCCTTTGCTTTATTTTGTATAAAACTTCTTAACCATAAGTCGAATCCATCAAAGCTGAGCTAATGGCAGTCTCTGAGTGGCATGAACTAAACCTCTGCAGAAGCATCCTCTTCATCACTAGAAATACTTTCTCTCACAATTCTCACAGAGGTAAGCATTGGTTTAGCTTCTGGACACTCACCATCAGTTTCTAAAAATCAAGACTTGATTTTAAAACATTATGTATCTTTTTTATTCAATTGCAATCACAAGTAAAACGAACATTAAGAGATATTGATTATTATCATTATTAGGGCAGACAACTTCTTTCACATTTCACATGGTTCAACTAGGTTAGTCTTTGTTATTGTTTGAATAATACATTTGTGAATTTGTTTTTAGAGCTATAAGGTGTCTGTAGTTTGCGCGATGTGTAGTCTGAACTTTACATGCACCAAAAAGGCGCATAGCTATTCTATCATTATCCTATCGCAAGGTTTCTCATGTTGGACATATTCTTCTATAAAAGCAATTGCGAATAATTTACCTCTCGATCTACTTACCAGACTGTGTTGTGGAAGAAGGGTTAGCTTTAGAAAAGCCAACTGGTTTAGCCATCGCTGTCCCAGCAAAGGGTGGCTGTTCAGACCTCCGTTTAGCGTAGTTAGTTTTCCTACCTTTTTGTATGCTGATGAGGTATATCCTCAGCTCCACCTCATTGACCAAATAAAGAAACTGTAAAACATATTATGGCTCAAAAACACATTTTATCTACATTGGTATTTTTTGAAGAATATTAATTTATTTTCTTAGATCTGTGATTGTACACCAATATAATACAATATTAATCATTAAGGTTGTTTACGTACAACAGTAACTGCAGTTTTTCATTTAAGGTTTTTTCTAGGGTTACTGAAAAACGATTTGCTATAGAATCTATAAGATAAAAACTTTGTTTTTAGTGCTATATAAGTAACTACATAGTACATTGTATTAATTTTAAAAATTTCTCTGTATCAGTTTTAAGGATTTTGAAAAGCAGAGCTCATTCTATACCTGCTATTACTGTTGCAACTGTAGACCTTTCACCTTCTCTGAGGTACACCTCAATTTAAAACACTAAAAACTACATAAAGTATTGACAATGGGTAAAGAACTCCTATTTATAGGGGAAAGGGTCGGGGATTTAAGACAATTTAGAGATTAGACTTTTAAAACCTGGATTAGAATAATGCGAAATTCTTTATTTTGGAAATCATTAACTTAACGAAAAGCCTTTAACTTAGGTAAAGATGAAAGGGTAGTGTTTATAACACAAATACCTAACATTATCTGTCAAATAAAATAATCAGGTGTTTCTGCGACTCTTTATTTTTAAAATTGAAGATATTAAAATAGTGAAGTTAACAAAATCATATATTGCTGCCCATATATTGCTGCCTATATGTAGTAGTGGCTGTCAGTGAGTGCTGAGTTGTTTGCCAGCATCAAGATTTTTCTGTAATAGTCTTTCCCGGATGCCCTGACCTCTATGGTACTGTAACACTGGTTGTAGATGACCCTAGACACGTAAAAGCCAATAATAGTCCAGTAACAGCCTAACCAAGGCTTGGTATGTAAGAATAACACAATTTGCCTTAATGAGTTATATTTGATAATTTACTCCCAGTCAGCTAAAGATGGATTAGTGCGCCATCAGCAGAACAACTGGTTTGAACAGTCTCCTTGGAGACAGGTACAGGTTAGAGTGAATGTTAGTCTGAGTCTGCACTGAAATTATTACAATTGGAGATGGCCAGTGAAAAGGTCGCATAGAGTATGCGTTCTTCAGCAGTGGGGTAGAGGTAATTGATGAGTGTTCATATGGTGGGGGCACAGCATGGACAAAAGTCTATAGGGACAGGTGCCGTGCCTCAGATGTGCATTTCAGATTCACGCTCTTTTTGACGGTTAGTTTGAAAGTCTGAGGGTGATTAAAATAGTCTTTGTGGTGGCAGTTTATTGATGGTAAGGCAAAATGAATGTAGCCTTGCTTGGCCAAAACTCACGGCAATTGCAGTCTTTCCCTTGCATGCAGAAAACCAAGGAGAGGTCAATAAGTTTATTTAGAGCCTTGCTGGGTTACATTCTGATGAGTTTCACGAAAGTGTTAAAGTAATTGGGAGACGGAATCTTTTGAAGCAAAATCCAAGGTCGGTGGGTGTATGAGCAGTGTTTTTGGCAGAAGCCAAAAACACTGCATCATACAGTTGCACATCAAACAATTGAGTAAAGATCTTTTTCGGCAATTCTCAGCTGTGCTGGTGTACACAAATGGTTTGAGCATATGTATACTGTATTTGTATTTTTTGTGCAGTGAGAAACTGTTCATTGAATGTTAGTTTTTTATTAAAGGTCATGTCCTGAACTTTAAAAGATGCAAAAATTTGAATGAAAATGTTCTTAATGTTGAATGTGACGACTGTCCATAGAATGTAACTACCATCGCTCTTTGGTAATTAATTACTAGTGCTTGTGTATCCATAGTTCTTTTTCACAGTTGCCTGACACTTTTGAGATCTACATGTAAATATGGTGACTCTGTAGCCTTTTCTTCAGCATTTTAGTAATGACGAGACAAATTTATTTAACGAAATTCTATAGGAACCCAACGAGTCTCTGGTGAACTGCCGCTTTGATTAAAGAGCCAAACGTCATTCTAGCATTTAAAATATTTAGTTTTATCGCATCGGTGTAGTAAATCAAGTAAATTTATCAATGCGTGCCTAACGCAAGAACAATTGCGTGAAAGCGCAAACGTTATTCTTTAGTAGACAATGTGTAAGAAGCGGTCATCAGGAATATTTACACATAAAAATGATTATAAGTTTATTCTTATTTGAGTTTTATGCAAGACTTTGGGTTTAAATTCAATTTTATGTTTAATCAACTACTGCAGCTTTAAGACTAATTTTAGCTGAATCTTATGTTACTTTTTTCCCATTTTGACCACGAATGGATTTATATGACTTTTACTTGGTTTTACTCGGTATAGCGTGCTCTACCCAAAACAAGTCAAAGTCAACGGCAAAACCTGCATGAATAACGATTACCTAATTAGTTTTAGACACAGTAATTCTTTTTTGATCAAATCTGAGTTGTCTATAGTTAGCAAGTGTTCAAATCAGTTCTTCTTTTTCAATAGACGTTTATTAGACTCGAGTAACCACAAATCAGTCCTAGCTAATAAACATCCCTGAACGTTTATGACCGCAGTCGTTAGTTCGATGACTTGTAATTACTGTGACAGGTATCTATATACACTGCACACTAGTTCGACTAGGTTGATGTTGACATTAGGTATTGCTACATTATATATTACTCAGCTTGCAACCTTCCACTTGTACTGACAGCATTAAGAACCTACTCTTGTAAATCCAATACACAGCTAAATTTCTCTTTTTTTTGGACTTCATGATCCATGTAGAAATTTGATTGGTGCTTGAGATGAATCTTAATAGAGTAGCATCTTTTTTAAGTAGCATTACGCACCTGAGCCAATATTGCTGATCCTAACAGAATGTAGAGTCTGGTATTCAAGCACAAGAAAACAGATGATAGAAAGGCCGTTGCGTAGCCCACACCATGACAGAAACAGAAGTTATTATACCCCTGAAGAGTTCGCTTTGGCTCATACTCAGCAATCATAACTAAAATTATAATGAAACTATAGGCATCAGAGTAATAATAATAATAATATTTAAATAGATCAACATGAATGATTATATCCCAAAATTTTAATTTAACTCCCCTCTCCCTCGGTAAAAACATTATAATCTTATATACATACTGTACATATTAAAAATTAGTAACAAAATAAAATAGTAACCTTGGTAACTAGAGTTATCTATTCAGTGGTTGCAACAAAATGCTGCATTAATATGTACAGCGCTGTATAGAGTTCTCACTTTCGAGACAGACATAGTGGTGTGAGAGAGACTTGGCAAAAACGCGTTTGGTACAGTAGACTTTTGCGACGCTATGTGACATAACATAAACTTTGAACTTGCTTTGAATGAATCTAGCTTATTAAACACACTTAAAGCCAAGCATTAATATTTTACTAAACTTGACTTTAATTTTGTCATCCTATATTTTTGTTACATGTTTCTGGCTTTGCGCTTTCGCCTCGTTTTCACTTTAACTTTTAGCCAAACTTATTAAAACTTTTTTCAAACTAATTCGACGAGAAAGACTAAACGATGGTGATCAAATTTGAATTTCGTAGAGACCTGTTCACGTCGTATGATAGGAGAATGCCGTAACGAGAGACTGGAAGAACTTTGTGTTACAAATCGAAAGGCGAAAAAACATAAAATAGAGAAGCCATAACCCGAGGTTCCACTGTATGTTTAAAAAGTTATCATGTCAACCATATCAATTTTTTAAGAATTCTTTGTTTACTAAAAAAAAATTTTGTGAACACATAAATAGATGATAATATATTGTTAGCTGTCATACTCATACCTGCTAGCTGAGTTTGCCATAGTGTTACACAGGCACCTAACAGACACATCATCCCATAAAAAACAGCAACGTGACTAATTCGGCCTGGGTAAGCGATAAGTATGATGATGACTATGATTTGGAAGAAGCTTGTAGCAGTTATCCTAAGAACCCGGTCTATGTGGTTTCGGAGCAAAACCAGCATGATGCAGATGAGCACACTAGAAACTCCGTAGCAAATAAATGCCAGCTCTTTATGCGCACCGTAGCCGTAATTGCAAACTTTCATCTAAAAGAGAAAAAGCTGTTAAAATGTCTCAGTGCTTGGGTTGAATGACTAAGGATAAGCAAAGGCACACGACTACCATCTCATATCATGATTACTCTATGATATAATGCAAAGGGTTTGGCTGAAGTCATGCTATGCACTATTTCTACCTTACAGCACCTTAATAAATGGTGTACATGTTGACTCTCAGTACACGCTGACTTTTTGAACACGCTGACTTTCTGATAAGGAAATAAATAAACTCAGTCTTCATGTGCCCAGATAGTTCCTTATTATCACTGTATTATACACACCATATTCTATCTACCATCATTATCTATACTGTACCTTTTATCTATTTTAGCTATTAGCTATACCGTATATCTATTCTACCGTCATTATACACACCGTATTCTCAAGTATACACACTGTATTACCAAGCATACACACTGTATTCACAAGTACACATAATGTATTTCCAAGTCTACACACTGTATTCACAAGTATACACACTACATTCACAAGTACACAAAATGTATTTCCAAGTATACACACTGTATTCACAAGTATACACGCTGTATTCCCAAGTATACACAATGTATTTCCAAGTATACACACTGTAATCACAAGTATACACAATGTATTTCCAAGTATACACACTGTATTCCCAAGTATACAAAATGTATTCTCAAGTATACACACTGTCTATCCTTGCTTTGAAGTTTATACTTTCATAGCATCTGTCGATGAACAGAAACGCTTAAAACTATGAAGATTTGAGCCTTTGAATAAGACTTTTTTTGCAAATTTGATTCTTTAAAATTAGTTCCAATGGAATGGTAATCTTTGACGATCTCAAATAATACAAACAACATCTGATTTTATTCAAGATGGCTTCTGGCAGTTGCTACGGTAACCAGTCATTTGCATTTACTTTAATAAAATCGCATTAGTAATTTTAAGGGGTTTTAATTTTTAATTAAATCATGAAAGTTGTATACAGTCAAACTCCGCATACAATTTTTTTGTTAAATTATTTAGAAATGAGGCAAATAATTGTCCCGACATCTGAAGCATGTTTCAACATGCATCATCGAAAACTTATAAAGAATTACAGCTTTGGAATTAGAAGAAAAAAGTTGGTAAAATTACAAATGAAATCAACAAGTAGTGAAAAGTTATGTAAAGTAGTCAGTTAAAAAAACATGTACTGTATATCTAATGTAAGTTAGGGTAAGTTATGCTGCATATTTACCACTAAGCCTCTGCATTGCCAAACCTACAGTTTGACTCGAGCGCTTCAGCCATAACAGTAACAGTAAAACCTTTTTTCACTTATGCAATCAAAATAATTAATCACAATATATAATATAATATATAATTTGGGTTTTCACATTTAGCTCAATACAGATTTTTATATAATAGAGTTCTGCTATAAATATTTATCGCTGCTTTTGAGCTCTGAAGTGCACTAAGCACGACACCAACATTCATATAAAAATGTTTTCTTCAACACGGAACAGTTTTTACAGGCAAAGTAATTTTTGGAACAGTCTAGTTTCAAATGCCGAGGTTTGATTGTAGTATAAAACTTTCAACAACAAACTACAAGTACCCTGAAAAGTGTCACTGATAATTCTTTGATAAGTATCTAATAACAAACTACAAGGACCTTGAAAAGTGTCACTGGTAATTCTTTGATAAGTCTCTGATAACAAACTACAAGTACCCTGAAAAGTGTCACTGATAATTCTTTGATAAGTCTCTGATAACAAACTACAAGTACCCTGAAAAGTGTCACTGATAATTCTTTGATTAGTCTCTGATAACAAACTACAAGTACCCTGAAAAGTGTCACTGATAATTCTTTGATAAGTCTCTGATAACAAACTACAAGTACCCTGAAAAGTGTCACTGATAAGTCAATTGTGCTAAAAAACTAAGAAAAGGTCAAAAACTTGTAAACTGTGCGGTTTATTAGTTTGTTACTTTGGTTTTGCCATGATAAGCAACTAGCATTGGCGATCTTGAATTACATAGAAATATTTCTGAATCAGGCAACATTCCTGCATTAAGACTTTCAATGGAATATCAACTCGTATAAAGGATAACTTCAGAGCATAAATAGAGCAATGATTCTCTTACATTCCACTTTATTTTAATTGTTGTGTTGTGCAGTTTGCTATTTGACTTTCAAGTTTGCAACCGGTTGTGGAACTGGAAGTATATGGTAGATTAGCGCTAGTTAAACTGTAAGCAAAAGCTGTGAAAACAACCGACCCTACTTGCATGAAGCTTATGTTCGACTGCCGATAAACTATCACACATCTGTACAGTCACCATTGCCCTTCGACGACCCCGGCCATACGAGATTAATTCGTTCCAGTGTTGGCATTGTGAGGCAAAAATGTTGTATAGAGGGTTATACAAACCCATAGTAATTATCTAATGCAAATACCCTTAATAAAAAAACCATCAAAATTTTATATAACTACTGTACATATTAATAATTAGTAACAAAATAGCATGTTAACCTTAGTAACCATAGTTACCTACAGTAAATTTAGTGTATTTAGTGGTTAGGATCTGCTTAAGATTATGGGTTCTACTTTTCCTTCAGCCTCGTTATCAATCTTAGGACCCAAGGCTAACGATTTGAAGTTATATACATGTATGTAGTTATATATGTATAATGAACTAAAGTTTATAGTAAATATTAAATTAAACGCAAAAATGCACAATAAATTTTCACTTTTGCTTTACACAAATTCTTGTTTCACTGTAGCAATATCAAGCTTTTACGAAACACAAAGAATGCTAACATTGCTAACAAATTTAATTTATTCATGTATAATGAATTAAAGTTTATAGTAAATATTATATTAAACACTAAAATGCACAGTTGTTCAATTTATTGTACAAGTTTGCTTACTTTTCACTAATTTTCATTTCACTCACACAATATCAAGCTTTTACGAAATGATCCGCTTATGGTTATGATTCTTACTTCTTCCTTTAATGTGGTGATTAATTTTAGGACTCATGAATTAAATTGATATATGTAGTTATCGATATATATTTTTCTCAAAGCTTGTCATCATTGTATATGTTTACCTATAGCTATTAAAATCCTAAAATAAAAACGCTGTGTCGCAGAATACTCGATCTCAGAACTTCTCATTCACCAGTCTAACGCCCTACCAATTTAGCCACACGGCTTGATGGGATGGCTAGGTGATATATGTCACTATATGGGAACAAATCCGCTACTTTTTTGTCACAGCGCAAAGTCATGGCGTACCGTCACGGAGAGGGGTAGCTCTTATTAGTAAGCTTACTCAAATTATCAATTGGCATTGTGCCAGGCTAATTACAAGTGGCAGGCAACTCTCATTACCTCTCGTTGTTTATAAGCTGATTTTTAAACACCCGGGCAGCGACGGGTAGCACAACTAGTACGTATAGTTATATACGTATAATTAATTGAAGTTTATAATAAATATTCTATTAAATGCTAAAATGCACTATAACGTTTTACTTTTTCTTACTTTTCACGAATTTTCGTGTTACTAGCAATATCAAGCGTTTACGAAACACAAGGAGTGCTGAACTGAGAGAGCACGAGCTCGTATCTCTTTCAGGCGTTGTGGGAGAGATTTCGGCAAATAGCATATCGGCATCTTCATTATTCCGACGTATTCAGAACACCGACTGCCAAAGTTGAATTCCGAAAGACATATTAGTTGATGTGTATGGCGGAAAAATGCTGTAACAAGGGGACGAAAAAACACCATGTTCCACATTGTAAGACGAAACAACTGTAAAACAGGGATGTCATAACCCAGGTGCACTGTATTTGATTAGAAGCCAACAATTAGCAAGCTGCTTCATGCTTAGAGTACAAGTTAAGTTAGTTTAGTAATCATGTAGTCAGTCAGCTGGTAGAAGGGAAATTGCCCTTGGTGATAATTATAGCAGATTACCTATATACCTGTGATGTCAATTATGCTTGTTTAACGCTGCTCTGAGGCAAATCAATTACATTCTATGTGGTATAATGGTTCCCTCCATGACTACCATTATAGTTGGAAGTTGCTTACTTTTATTTAAAGAGCTAGGCAGTGTATAGCACTCGCTTGTATGTTTCTGTTTTTAGTAATTGCTTATCAAGTTAACCGAAATTGGACAAGCACCTTATTTGTAGATTAGGAATAACGAATTTTAGAAAATAACGAGCGAGCTCCCATATACGCTTTCGTTGGTCGCGGGACTCTGTGAAGCTATACGGTTTTATTCCTTGTGGAAAGTAATGACCTTCATTGCAATTTAGCAGTTGAACCTTACAAAAAAATGAGAATAGAAATTCACGAAAATATATTTTCATATATTTCATAGAGTTAATAGAATTCATAGAGTTAATAGAATTCACTCTATGAAATATATTTTCATATATTTCATAGAGTTAATAGAATTCATAGAGTTAATAGAATTCATAGAGTTAATAGAATTAACTCTATGAATTATATTTTCATATATTTCATAGAGTTAATAGAATTCATAGAGTTAATAGAATTCACTCTATGAAATATATTTTCATATATTTCATAGAGTTAATAGAATTAACTCTATGAAATATATTTTCATATATTTCATAGAGTTAATAGAATTCATAGAGTTCCAAATAATAAGTCATTTAGCGTGTTTATATGCTATACGGTATATAATAGCATCTTTAATCAATACTATGTCTAGCTCAGTGGTAGAGTGCGTGGGTTGAAGACTTGCGGTTGGAATCTCCGAGAGTTCAAATCCATTAGAATGCAAAATTTTGATTCCAACATGTTAATAGCTGAACATACCAAAGGACAGACAGACGACCAACATTGAGAAATATATATATTATATATATAGATATATAATATATATCTAATATATATATATTATATATCTATAATATATATATATATATATATATAGATATAGGAATTGGTATAAGTATAACAAGCATTAATGCTTATGGAGAGTTGCTTGAATCAGTCCACACCTCTTTACCGTCCCTCTTTAGGTTATTAACAAGTAACAGTCTAAGGTAATTAGTCCCAATATTTGCTTCGCGTGTTAATACGTTGGGGCAAATATTGTAATTCGAACAAATTGTATTTTTTTTCATTTGTTTCTTAGCCTATATTATATGAAGACAAATACCTTATGTAAAAATATGTAAAAGGCTATATTTTTGTAAGAAACTAAATAGTTAAATGATGAAAGCAAAGATGTTTTTATAATCAGTTTACCTTTATGTTTAGAACAGACGAATTGAGGTGAGGCGTTGGAGATGCCAGAAATATGAAATAATAATAATAATAATATAATACAGAAATATGCTTCAATATTTCTGTTTTTATATTATATATTTTATCCCTAGTTCTTCTACTTTTACTCAAACCTTTTTTGCATAACTTTTGATAACTAATATATTGGATCTTTTCTAAAGTTTTGATTCGAAAAAGTTTGCTTATGTTCTTGCTGTTATTTGTCGTTATTTGCTGTTTTCTAAATAAGTTCTGTTTTGTACCTTTTTATCACTCACATTAGTTTTTCAAGGGTTCGTGATACAAAACCAAAATGGAAGATATGAAGTGCTCTTTAATATTATTTAAACTATAGAACCAAAATATATGCAAACACCATAAATATAAACCAATTTACAAAATTACGCGTTCTCCAAACATTTCCACACATTTTATGTTAAACATTGTTTAATGTGTGCAGAAAAATAGACAAATAGTTTTCAAATTTGACATTATTGGTCAAAAAATGGCATTTGAGATAAATGGGAGTTGAGGTTTGACGGTACAACATTGCACGAGATATTTTATTCAGTTCAAAATGATAATACATGTATGTAGCATAATCATTTCAGTCCTAAAAAATAAGTAACACTAGTATTCACTGCTTAGCAAAATTTCCATCGTATTCTCTTGAATATCTTTATTGCAGAACCTTTATATTTAATAAAATTGATTGTTGTTAGTTTTTCACTCGTTTTATCACTATGGACATAGTTTTTGCATTGTTTCGATTCCAAGACAGAGCTATAAGATATCTTTACTATAATAAGAGCGGTGTCTGTCTGTCTGTTCGAAGCCACGCTAAGAGTATCGGGAAAACAGATTGCAATGCACGGGAATCGAACCTAAATATTTGGATACACCGCATGCTATTAACCGCACTACTCCATCAACCATCTGTCTTACAGAATGATTATGCACATAGTTATTACACCTGACGATCTCTCATGCCGCACAGAACTGTCAACGTACTAGCACAAATAATTGCATGTATACATATGTTAAACTTATAGCAATCCATCGTTTTTTGACGTCATCAAGTCGTTTGCGCATGCGCTCATTCACGAAAAAGCTACCATATTTGTAGAAAACGAGCATTTTTTTTATTTACTAGTACTTTTAGGTGTTGTTTTGGTACTATAATAAAAAATTGCAAACAAAAGCCTCATTTTCAAAATATCCTTGCAAAAGCTTCGTGTTTTTAACAATAAAATTGTCTATAAAGATGGCCGACAACGGTAAAATGACATCATGAAAAAACGAAGGATTTCAACAATTATACCATTGATAATGGTGACACAAATTAGAAAAATTTTAAGTTTGTTAAATATAAGTTAGAGCGGTAAAGTAATGTGGTAAAATTTATTCCATAGACCAGATATTAATTTAAGTTAATATTGATTAACTATTAGTTTTATCTCCCTTGTTAGCATGGCATTTTTGCTGTCATAGCATTGTATAGATGTTATCCAAATTTATGTAAAATGTCATGCTGCTGAAAAGAATAACTTTTGTAGATACGCATAAAAACAAATTTTACCGAATAACATATAACTTTGGTTTTTAATAGCACCTTTGACCAATCAAAGCATTTTGCTGAACCACTAAAACATCTTTAGTGACACTGGCTTAAAAATGGCACAAACAAAGTGTAAATATCAAAGGTCAAAGGTCATGACGCCAAAGTATGAAGTTAATTTTTAAAACATTAAATAGTGACATTAACGTTGACGTTAAAAATTAACATTAAGTTTATGTATATTTGTTTAGTGAAACCATATAGAAAGTCTAGTGGGATTAACACATGCTCTCCTGTTTAGACAATTCACACATTTACCACATTGGCAGTACTGTATCCTTTTATGTAGGCACTGTTTCTATGCTTAGACCTGTCACATGTCGATGATATTTAGCAATCAATACAACAATCCAAAAAAAATAGTTGAAAAAATAGTTTGCAGAATAGCTTTAAAATGATACTATGAAGAGTTTGACTCTAAATATTATATGGACCAACACGAGCGTACAACTTACCACTGTGAAATCGGTGAACACATAACCTTCTATCAGACCACTGTAAACCATACACGGCAAAAGGAACGCAAACTTTAAGTCCTTTAGCATGGTGAACTGTGATTTGGGCACAATCCTAGGAGGTAAGGAGCATTTTGTGCGGGCGTACCAGAAACCACACGCAAGAAGGCCGGAAGCTACCCCAAGCGCGATATAGGTTATGGAGACACTCAATAATGTTTGTGGTAGATAGGCGTGAGATGAATTACTGAAGAATTTGAGACCACCCTCAGAGAAGTCCCAAAAGTACAGACTGTGACAAGTGTGATTCGTCATCATACAGCTAATCATCTGTGTTGTCCGGTTGGTGGCTGCCTCTGGAAACATAGTGTTCTCTCCAGCTAGTTCATTTTTTAAAAAGAAATTAAATGCGCTAGCTAAAATGTAGCTGAGCTTTGAAATTCCAATGAGCAAAGCAAAAGATATCTGCAAAGGAGATTTGTGATTGAAATTTTTTCCTTTACAGAGCTGCTCGGCTGATACAGCTACCATGTGGGTGATAAGGATTACCAGCACAGACTTGCTGTAGCCTTTCACCAGTTCAGCTGCCACAATTGTGAAGGAAGCATTTGGTAAAAAAATGCTACACAGAGCCGTATAGGCATCGCAGCAAAATAGAACTGTTATAGCCATTGAAACGTTATTATGTAGAACAATGGTAAGTAACCACGCTAGTACGACTCCTTGCAATGTTCCACCCTCAACAGCCATCTGACTACTCAGAGAGTAGGCTTGATTCTGAAAGAAGAGTTGGTAGTGGTTTCCAGGTAGGAAAAGTAAGAAGAGCGAAAAGCCGAAGATGATAGGCATCTGATAATCCTTGATGACTGACATTATTGTTGTCGTAGATCAGCGACTTTACAGCCTTTAAAACATGTTGTTTTTGCGTATTTTTGTTGTTAATGTCTTCTCTTGGAAGAAGTCAGTTTTGAACGGACAGCGACAGTGTGAGAAGCTGCTTACGATGCAGGATGTACTAGAAATGACTGAGTGCCTGTTGGCTAGATACAGCCGCTTAAGTCTCCAGTAGAATAACATTGTATTGATTTCTCTGACTCTAATGATGCCAGCTCTTATTAGTTATTAATTTATAACGTAAAATTTTAATTATGTTGTTCGAAGGCCTAATGATCCTGGAGCGAAATGAAGTCATCTTTGCATCAGCGGATAAACTTGTTCCTATTTAATTATGGACATCAAGGGATGTCAGCATTCCCTAAGGTGTTCGCGTTATTGGTTAAGGATGTAATCATATTTTAATATTAAGATTTTTATTGTTTAAATTAATTGAAAAGTATACTTTCATAAGTTCAATGGAGTTAATATTTTGTTTATGCGAAATCTATGGTCAAAAGTCGAGACAAAGCGTTACCAAATCTGTATGTATTTGTTTGTACATTAGGTAGGAACTGTTAAAGCTATACTCATTTGCTATGTTACAAGAAGGTTTTATAGTGGTTAATGCAGTTTGTAACACAAATACTAAGTTTCATACAGTGATAGGGTAGTGACACACCCCCAATGCCGCTGCAGTGTCATCATGGAAAAAGCGGTGTCATCCTCATTTCACCATGGTTCAGTGTTGCTGTTTGGAAGCGAAACACCCGTACGATGCGCCATCTTTGTCCACTTTTCAGTTTTCATTCACCCATGGAAATGGCCTTAATGATGACAGTGTCTTACATACTTGTATGGGCGCATAGGTATTGCTTTCCTGTGTCTTAATATGTACCACACAACCATCGCTTTACCATGATAGCACCCTATGAAAACATGAACTGCTTGTCGACCCAGCGTAGCCCTTTAGCACTGGTGCACCCAGGTGTCATACACTATCACCGTATGGAAACTTGGTAAATAATTTTGAAATGCTATTTAAACGAGGCATATGCATCATGATTTAAGCAGACGGTTTTAGTGGCAGCTAGTTATTTTATCAAGTACAAACATTAAAAGCACAAACCTGGATGAGATTTTTTATTAAATTAAAAATAGATTAAATATTTCAAGCTAATTTTAGCATGGTTTAACGTGGCTGATGCCTGTATGTAATGCGTGACTGCAGCTTTACTGGAGTGAATGGAAATTTATTGATTGGTGAAGACTAGATTTGACGGCAAAGGAGATTGCCTTTTGTTATGTAATATAGATGTTAGACTGAGGGAGTGTCTCAAGCATAAACAAGAAGTCATTTGTAAAGCTGGAAAATGCAATCAGAGGAGCAGAAGCTAAAATCTGAACTGAGCGATCTTAGACTGAAGAATGAGGACTTCTATACTAATATTTGCTACAAGGTTAAAAAACTTGAGATCTGTTCAGTGCTTGAACATT